>NW_010272738.1:6645-11349 GCF_000690775.1 Eurypyga helias
CCCCCCCGGGCCCTCCTCTCCTCCAGGCTGAACAAGCCCAACTCTCTCAGCCTGTGCCCATAGCAGAGGGGCTCCAGCTCTCTAACCCTGTTCATGGCCCTCCTCTGGACTCACTCTAACCTGCCGATACCCTAAGTGACTCAGTGAGAAAGGCTGGCAGAGAGATCCACCCCAGAGTAACCAACAGACTGGAGATTAATAAACTAAGCTGAGACATGGAAGAGACCCTGCTCTTAATCTGGCAAAATAGCTTCTTTCTTTCTCTTATTTTTTTAAGGTTTTGGGACATCCAAAGAGAGAATGGGAATTGCATTTGCCATACAGCTGTTCACACTACCAGGATAGATCTGTGAGATACGACCTGTAGAAACACCTAATAGAGGTGCTTTGGAGGGCAGAAAAAGGCTGCAGACATGGAATATGGTAGGAGACAAAGAACAGGAACCTTGCATTAATTTTACAATTTTCATCCTCCTTGTCACAGTTTAACCACAGTCAGCAACTAAGCACCATAAAACCCCTTTGCTCACCTTCCCCCTCCGCCAGCAAGATGGAGGAGAGAATCAGAGTAAAAAGATAGGAAAACTCATGGAGACAAGAACAGTTTAATAATTGAAATAAAATAATACTAACACTACTGCTAATAATAATAATAGCAATAATAGAGTGGGGGAAGGGAGAGAGGGGAAAAACCCAGGGGAAAAAACCCTATACAACTGATACAACTGCTCAACATGCCCAACCAATGCACAGCCAGACCCTGAGCAGCAACCACCACCCCAGCCAACTCCCCCATCTTATATACTGAGCATGACATCTTATGGCATGAAATATTCCTTTGGCCAGTGTGGGTCAGCTGTCTGCGCTGTGTCAGGGGCAGTATGAGAAACTGAAAAGTCTTTGGCTTCTTGTAAACATTGCTTGGCAACAGTTAAAGCAGTGTTATCAACATTGTTAGCATAAATGCAAAACGTCGCCTCATATTAGCTACTATCAAGAAAATTTACTCTATCCTAGACAAAATCAGCACACCCTGGAAACAGGGAAAGACAAGCAAAACAGCATAAAGAATAACAAGGTATTTTCTGCATTGTTTAAAACACTATGAATACAGGAATTGAAATGTTCTTTTCTTTGATTCATCCATTTGCATCTGTTTTAGATAGAGAGGAAATACAAACCAAGCATAAGCATTCTTACTTGCATAATTATTAGTGTTAGTTCAGAAAATGCAGTTCTTCTGAGCTGAATTCTGCCCCTTGTTTTTCCTGATCACTGCGCATTACAATCCTGTTACAGTCAGAATTACTGAGAATAGAACATTTTCTTCTTCGGAGAACAAAGGCTTGTGTATGATTCTGAACACTAGAGTGATGCACATACCCTCAGTGTTTATATATAACATTTGTCTTATTTTATTTGCTCTTTTTCTTATATTTTTTATCACAATAGAAAAATATTATAGATTTGCAGAATGGTTTTTCACACACCTTCTGTACCTACATGAGCTGAATTTTTCTTACTTAGATATTCTTCAATAGCTACAATAGGCATGTACAATTACAAGTAACTGTGTATGTGGGAGGCCCTGGGGACAACGGTTACGCAAGGTTTGACTAAAACATGTGACACCAAACCAGAACTGGGATTCAAATACAGGCTTGGTACCAGCAAAATCTAAATGAGCATTGGATTAACTTTGTAAAAGAACGGGAACTTGGTTGCTTCTGAATAAATAACCATTACATGAAGGTTCTGGAGAACAATAGCCATGGAAAAGCTAAGCCCAGTTTACTCCAGAAACAAATTTTGTAAGTTTCATTCCCAACATCTGTTTGGTCACGTTTCAGGTTTGGCTGTGAAAGTTTTGCAGAACCTTATAAATAGAAAATACAGCTCCATCACTCCAATCTACATTTTGCAATAGAACACAGTCTTTACAGATTCAATAAATTATTCATGGAGAAGGCAATATTACTATTAGACCCTGGGTCTTGGGATCCCCACATGTAAAAGATCTAACTCTACACAATCAATCCAGCAGGATAACTCTGTTATACTCTACTTAACCCAGATTGCCTAACATGGTTTGAAAATGGATTAGTGGATGATGAGCTTGTTTTAAAAAGCAATATTATCTCCCAGAAAAGCAGAGGATAATTCCTACCAGCTGGTTTAAGAAATAAAATGATCCTGGGTTGGAAAGAAACTTTTCACATGTTCTCTTAACTAGCTAGACACCGACACATGCGATGTCTAGAGACATTGGAGAAGTTAAGCATCAAAACAGGCATCAATCATAAACATTCCCACTAAGCAACAGTGTTTTTAGACTCTTAAAGGATCTAAGTAATCAAGATTGACAAGAGGGTATCAAAACTGGCTTATTCTTGCATATTCTTTGAATATCATCTATGAAGGGGCAAGCAAGATTTCAGGAATGGTACAACTCTTCATCATTATAGCAGCTCCCATGATTAATACTGATATGTTGAGAATATTCTAATGCAGTTTTAATTAGAGAGAGGCATAAAGCTGAAAGTGTTTCAAGAGACCAAATGTTTCATTGCTCTATTTTTGGTGACTACAGGACTTAAAAAAACCCAGCACAATTTAGTATCTATAATAATGTGTTCAATTTTTATTTATCACAGAAATCTCTACTCACTATCAAAGCACTATGGTATGGTCATTTTTTTATTTCGCACTTGTCAAGATAGCTATGTTTTTCATGCATACAGGCATTTTATTTGTTCATAATATTCCCTTGAAACAAAGAAAATGGCTGGAAATAGCTCTGTATTGGACTGAATAGAGAAAAGGAAAAGCATACAAAAACTTACCTGTACATGGAGGTATCATGGGAGCCCATCAAACAGATCAGAAATGTGCTCCTCTGGGACATCTATGGGGAAGCCCTGTTCTCTTTAATGTCCCACCAGCCTCAACAGTGCCAGGGTTAGAGTCAGGAGTGTTCTGTAGAAGACAACTTACAAACTTACTCAAAGTGGGGAAAAAAACAAAGTCACACTTCCTGCTCCCTACTGAGAAACATTCTAGATCTGTACTACAACAGCTTCTCTCCAAACTGTGTTAAAAGAATACAACAGCATGTCCATTGAACAGTTCTGATTTTACAACTGAGACAGTGTGTCTCAAAATCTAATGCCAAGACTTAGAATATTCCAGGCAGAGAACAGAGACATACTCTGAATTTCCTATGCATCTACTGAAAACAGTTCATATTCTGAGTATCAAATCTTCACAGCAAACTTCATAGGCAAGCCCTAGGCTGAAAGATGTTCACATAAAACATTAGTTGGATAAACTCAAACTAACGCATTTCTGGATCCAGTAGAGAGTTTGTAAGAACACTATCTACCACTGGCATACATGGTCACTCCAGGGTTCTGTGAGAACAAACAGAACCCCAGAACTCACAACATTTTAAACTGGTGTAATAGATATCTCTTGTTAACAAAATGGCAGCATGACAAATATAACGCAGGAGTAGGGCTTGGCCCCCTTTGCTTAGCACATTTTCTCTCCTTTCATTCTTCAGTACTTTTTCTCCCAACATGTTTTTTGTTTTCTATGCTGCTACCTGGCTCTTCCCTTTCAGACAGCCTCTTCCTGACAGTTATCAGGGTTTAACATACTGTACTAGGAGGCTCGTGAATATTGCTCTTTGATTTTTAGTGCTTTATGATGAATGGCTAGGAATCGTAGCTGTAGAAAAAAAAAAAAGAGAAAGAAAAATAGTTTCTGAAAACCTCTGTGCTATTGAATTCTGCCTGCAAACTATCCAGCACTGAATTGCTTTGCTACAGGACTGTCACTCTGCATGCTAGATGTAATAAAATTCCACCCTCCCTTCTGCTCCCCTCCCCTAAAGACCAAGGTATAATATGGGAAAAATAAGAGTATGAACCTTAAGTTTGATTAGGATGTGTCTTTTTTCACATTTTTCCTTCATGAGTTTCTACTCTTTTTTTTTTTAAAAAAGTCTTCCCAAATGGGTCTAAATTTATAGAATCAGAATCATAGAATCTTTTAGGTTGGAGAAGACCTTTAAGATCATCAAGTCCAACCATTAATCTAACTGCTAATACCACCACTAAACCATGTCCCTAAGCACCACACCTACAAGTCTCTTAAATCCCTCCAGGGATGGTAACTCAACCACCTGCCTGGGCAGCCCGTTCCAATGCCTGACAGCCCTTTCAGTGAAGAAATTTTTCCCAATAGCCAATCTAAACCTCCTCTGGCACAACTTGAGGCCATTTCCTTTTGTCCTATCTCTTGTTACTTGGGAGAAGAGACCAGCAGTCTCCTCACTACAACCTCCTTTCTGGTAGTTGTAGAAGGCGATAAGGTCCCCCCTTGAGCCTCCTCTTCAGGTTGAACAACCCCAGTTCCCTCAGCCACTCCTCATCAGACTCATGCTCTAGAGCCTTCACCAGCTTCACTGCCATTCTCTGGACAGGCTCCAGCACCTCAATGTTTTTCTTGAAGTGAGGGGCACAAAACTGAACACAGTACTCAAGATGGCGAGTACAGGAGGACCATCACTTCCCTAGTCCTACTGGCCATGCTGATCCTGATGCAGGCCAGGATGCCATTGGCCTTCTTGGCCACCTGGGCACACTGCTGGCTCATATACAGGCAACTGTCAACCCACACCTCCAGGTCCTTTTCCACTGG
>NW_010272739.1:0-26068 GCF_000690775.1 Eurypyga helias
GCCGCCGGGCCAGCGCCTCAGAGCTCCTTCCGTACCTGTTGCAGCCGCCGGAGAGGCCTGGTGCGACCTTGCGTTAGCGGGCCGGGCCGGGCTCCGCGGGGCGATGGGGGAGCGTCGGGCAGCTTCTTCTCCGCGAGCTCCCTAAATCTCTCCCGAACCTGGGGCTGCCGGCCACGCCCTGGTAGTACCCGGCAAGAGGGAGGAGTAGTGCAACAGGCACCTTGTGCCGCTGGGAGTGAAACCGGGGCAGTAGCGGGGTCCCAGGGCAGTTTTAACTTACAATTTTAGCTTACTCAAGGTCTCGCGGAGTTTAAGGAAGAAAAGCAAAGACTGGAAATGCAGTCCGCTTGAGGATGTTTCTGTTGATTTTACACAGATGTTCAGGTACCACAGTTACTCTGTGGACTAAACCTCGTAAGGTTGAGACACACTTTTTAGCTCTGCTTGCGTACGAGCGTTGCCATGGGACAGAAGGCATTTCCATTTCTCTCCCTTTACTCGTTCTCCAGCTGTAAAGTCTGTTTAGTACCTGCATATTTTCTCAGCCTTCTGTAAGAAGGAAGGATTTGGGAATGTTCTGGATTGATATTTATGTGCATGTAAACATTTTTACTGCCACATTTGGAAAACAGTAATTGAGTGGACTTTATCTTCAAGTCTCTCAAAGCATCCTCTCATAGCTACATATTTTAAGAATCTTGAAAGCGGTCCTTTTTGTCACAAAGGGAAAGTCTTTAAAGAAAGCTGCACAGTCACACAATTGTATAAATGTAAAGCACAGTAATCGTTTAAACTGGTTTACGATAGATATTTAAGAGACGCTTATGTTTATGTTATATACTGTAAGGCACCAACAAGGAGCCATCGGTAGAAAAATTTTAAGCTGAGAAGACATTCCACGAAAATTGGTCCTAAACACTAAATGGGATCAAGTATTAGTCCTGTGCAAGTCCTGTATCATTTATGTGTATTTACATTATTGGGTCTTGATACATGTAATCTTTGCATATGGAAGGACAGCACTTGATTCATGATAGAAACTCTTGAGACAGTACAGATAACAGTAAATAAGAGTCGTAAAGTTCATAGTGCTTCTGTTGCTATTAATTTATATTTTTTTTAATTAGTAAAACGTTTTCCAATCTATGATCTCAACATGGAAAATACAAAGACAACTGCTTTTCTACTGTGTGCTGAAGCTCAGGTACAAAACTTTTGTTACACCTGACAACTTCAGACTTCTGCTGGGCTGATTCCAGTTCTACAGGGGAACTTATTGAAGATGTCTGCAGCTGACAGAAGTGGGGTAAGGGAGGTGCACAAGGCTGGGAAAAATATTTAGGAGGAAAATAACAAAACAGCCATGAGAAGATGTAGATCTCATTTGGTTTTCCTTCTTTCTTCCAAGTACTGATCACACATGCTGCAAACATTGAAGTATGTAAGTTAAATTGTTTTCTTAGCTAAAGCTACACATTCTCCTTAGAGAACCAGAACCTTACATATCAGCAATATGAGTTTTTCCAAATACTGTATATAGTTGGGACAAACAATTGATCACTTAATTTGATCTTTAAAATGATCACACCAGCCTATAAATTTAAACTTTTGTAAGAATGAAAGAGTAAAAACATTTTAGATAATTATGTTTTGAGAAACAGTGGAGGATGAGGATACGAATGGTGTCTGTACTACACCAAATCACAAGCTCTTAGAAGATGTCCTGTGTGAAACATCTGAATTTTAAGATAAAATTTTATCAGTGTTTTGAAAATACTTCCAGGTCATGGTTGCCTGCAAATGACTGAACTTTGACGTCAGTATGTTCATTTCAAACTATATTCCTGTTCACAGTTTTAAGTGAAAAAGCAGCATATTTCATCAGTAGCATATTTTAAACATTACCTGAAAGTTTAGAAGGAAGAGAAATGTCTGATTTCTGTAGGGGCAAACTTGAACTGTGGTTAGTTTGGCCCTTGCCCCATGTAATCTTCTTGATGAAACCTTATTAAGAGCTCTTTTTAAGCAGGAATTAATGACTTCTAAAAATATTTTAAAATATATCTACTTGAGCTTGGAAGATACCAGCCTTCCTCTTTAACATTTTAAAAGTGCGTGGAACGATGTTTGAGTCTTTCTCTGAAAAGAGGTTTCACAGAGCAGTGTTCAAGTAAAGCACATCAGAAGTGTGCAGACACCAGCAAGTGGATTTTACTCTATACAAGTACTTTATTTAAGTGGTGTAACATTTGCGACTTTGTAAAAAATAAAATAGTTGGGGGTGGTTATTAAGTGGCAGTTCAGCACGTTTCTTCCAAAGGATCGTGGAGTATACTGTACTTCAGGGTGTGTAATGTAATGGCTACACAGCTTGCTTCCATCATTCCTGTCTCAGTCCAGACAAAGAATGTGGCTCCTGGCAGGAGATGTAGCGTTTTTGACACCTGTTTATTTTGGTACAGCAGGTTGGAGAAACCAGAATATCAGTTAAATAACTTTCAAGAGTGCAGGTTGAACCAAACTCAAACCAACTCAACAGACAAAATCTTGAAATTTCTTCAAGTAAAACATTTTCTAATTACCTAGTTAAAATACAGCTTTAACATTGATGGCAGACCTAATGTGGAATGCCATTCCTCTTCTTCAGTCAACTGTGCTCATGATGGTTTAGATTTTACGCTTTTTATTGTACTCAACACAAAATCTTCATATTTGCTGGTTATCTGCCCACGTAACCCTGCATTTTACTATTCTGCTTCTCATTTGTAAAGCCTTGCATGTCTTTTCCCTAGCTATGTTGTTGCACTTCCAGCTCATTACTTTCTAACACTTGCTGCTTCCAGGTAGCAATCTGTCATGTTTGCCCTGCTAGACTTCAGGCAGAAAGTAAAGGAAATAGTAAAGTGCCTCAAGAATGTGTTTTATATGTAGTTGGAACCTTACAAATTGTTTTGAACTTACTTAATACAACGGAATGAAAAAGCAAATCATGTTTATGTATCACAGCATATATACTTTGCATTTAATAGAACTGTTATTTTTATAAAACCTTTGAAAGTTACTAAACTCCAAGGCTGAACACTGAGGTAAATAGAACTCAAATAAGTGACTTTCATCACTTAATTCTCCTGGCCTAATACTGTTTTACGTTATTCTGTTTTTATTCAAATGGTAGCGTTACCTGTTACATTGCTGTAGCTGAATACTAGAAAAGTGATCTAAGATTACTTTTTTTAAAAAAGTTAATTAAGGAACCAAGACTAGGCAGGTTGACTAATGATTCCTGAAGTCTGTGTTACTTTTGAACATGCTGTGTTAATGAAATCAGTAGTTCCTAAATATTTTGATCAGACTTTATTTCTGTCTTCTCCAGCCACCTACCAGAAAATGGTGCTGCCTCCCATGTGTGTGAATGACATTAGTGGTGTTTTAGTAAAGCCTGAAGTAATATCTAAAATTAAGTATGTATCATTTCTTGTATCTAACCCAATATGTGTTGTTTATTAAGCTTAAAAAACACATAGCAATTCTGAAGTAATTAATGGTCAGACCCTTAATGGGAGCACTTCTGCAAATCAGGCCCAAGCTATGTCATGTTGGGCACCAGGAAAGCAAACAGACAAATGACAACATTTATGGAAAGTTTGGATTAAGTGAGCTGCTGTGCAGCACAAGGGGATACTCAACTGCTGTAATCGCCGTGCCATCTGTTCTCATCCTCTTGTCCCATATTCTGCTAAGCGTGTGCAACCAGGGGAGGAAGGATCTTATCGGAATAGTAGCCTCGGTCACTGTTCAGGGATTCACTTCTTTGAAGAGCATGCATGAGGATATGGTATAAAGCATGACACAAGAGATGGCATCCCTGAAGGAGGTACTCGGGAATGAGAGAGTTAAACTGCGACTGTTACAGGACAGAACTTTTCAAGCTCAAGCAACTATCCTTCCCCTTCTAAGACATGTAATGTAACAGTAACTAAGTAGAGGAAGAGACTAAGAGTGCATAATCTGAGAGTGTTTTCATGCATGAGATGACCTTGCTTGTCTGAAAGCCTGTCCGTGTTTCCCAGCTGTCAGCTGGTCTGCTAAATGATAGCACCACTCCTGCTCCATTCCATCCACAACATGGTCACAAAACTATTGGCAGGTGAAATCAGCTCCTACAGTAGCCTTAGAAATAGGTATTTTTGCCAGTCACACTTATAAATGTAGTAAGAAATTTTCTTGACCAGTACATCCTGCTAAATCTCCTAATTTACCACTCCCTGTACATTATGTTAGTATTCAGAATATGTTTTCATCACTAGTATAATGATGCTAAAGAAATCCTTCTTTAAGAACATGGTAAAAGATGATTTGAAGGTTTCAAAAATAAGCTTACTGATGCACCAATTAATAGTTACATGTACATACATTTAGAAGCTATCTTAATTGGTGTAGAACTTTCTTTGAACTCTGACACCAGATGCGGTAGGCCCTAGGAGGTTTTAAGGTATGGTATTGACCTTTTAGCCAACTGGGAATGAATTCGGAATTTTCTTGTGTAGCAGTAGCAAATGCTATGCCATTGTAGACTTGAATCCTTAAAGAGCACTTCAGTGAAATCTAAACATTTTAAAACCAATGATGTTTTCCTGAAGAGTTCTTAATGAATAAGCTTTTATAATGAATAATAGCTTTTATGGAAAAATGACATACCTTTCTTCTGTAAAGGGCCCTGTTAATTTCTGCATTTAAAATGAATAAAATGTGCTGAATATTTTGATAGAATAATTAGCTGTTACTGAGTTAGCTTTTATGGAAAAATGACATACCTTTCTTCTGTAAAGGGCCCTGTTAATTTCTGCATTTAAGAATTAGGAATATAAATTTTATTGATGGAATTTACTTCTATGCTGACAATCTTAGATAAAAGCTATATTTTCTGTGGCTAGTATTTGGGCATGCAAGTGCATAAAGCACTGACGTTCAGTTTAATTATTTCCTTTTGTAAGCAGACAGTCATTGTCTTCTATGTTTGTAGTAATGGCATGACCTAGGGGAAATACAATCCAGGGCTGTCTCTGTTGATCATCCTGATTAGTTACCTAATCTGATTACTCTGCTTTGTGTTCCATATGTCAGATTCAAGGCAATAACCAGCACCGATGTATGAGGCCTGCTGTAGTTTAGCAATAAAAAAAAAAATTGCTTAATGTAATTAACAGACATAAAGGGGATGTCCTGCCTTTAACTTGATTAATGGTCTGCTATGAGGATTTGCTTTTGTTCATTTGTCCTGTCTTCTACCGCAGTTAACTTTCAGCTGCTTTTACTGGTTTTTGTAAGGTCATAAAAAAGTTATCACAGATATGTTTATGTATGTGGAACTTGATTTGAAAAAGCGTCTCCAACTAAAACCAGTTAGTGGTTCAAGAGACTGTAATTCTAAGTTTAAGCAAAAAAATTAGTGATACATACAGTGAAATCATTGTCCTGGGTAATATTTTTTTCTTTGTTTCTGCTCTTAATAATTTGAAGAGTATTCTCAGAATATACTTATTTTAATATTCTGCATGCATTGAATCATAGTCACCTGAAATTAGTTGTAGAATGAAGATTTATTAGAATAAAAGGTATGTAATCTTGTTTTCATTCTCTCTTCTGGGCTATAAGCATCAAAAGACTTAATTTTTCTAAATATTTTTGGTCTTCAAATAAACTGACTTTACACATTAACTTTAATTTTGAAATGCCCTGAGTGGATTTAGAGAACTGGGTTTAATCCTTCATTCATTGCTTTTACAATCTTATAAATTTCAAAGGAGCTTTATATGTGTAAATGAAGAATAAATTTGACCTTTTGTTTTGAGATACCAGCTTACAGGGCAATGCTATTTGTTAATCCTATCGAAAAAATCTTAATTTGGAATCTAGTTCCAGTGAATTACTTGCATGATTAGCAACTGCTGTATCCACCCTCATTAAAATGTATTAGATTTTAATGTTAGTTTTTGTTGTTCCAGACTTGTGTTTAATGGGAGGGTTCTGTCACCTGCTTCAGGGTTATTTAAAATCTTAAATGACTTCTTGTCAAAACCTGAAACAATATATTAGGATGTGTGAGCAATGCATACTGTGACCTGCCATTATGAGGGCAATGTTTTTAGTAAGTATTATTGGTCAAGCCTACTTTATTCCAAAATGATGAGGGATGTAACTTCTGAATTTTTTAGTAATCTGAATGCATAAGCAAATACATAAGCAAATTTTTTTAAATTTTTAATTATTTTAAAACTAATGAATATTGCCTAAAGTAGGATACACATCTGTAACATCAAGGAATTTTTGAGTTAGTGTTGACGTAATAATCCTTACCTTGTCCTCATTAGTTGGTGTAGCACATATGGTATGGAAGATCACCTACTGCTCTTAAACCATTTTCTAGTACACCATATGTGGTGTAACACATAGACACAATGAGATTAATCCCTGAATTAACATTTAGTTCCACAGAATACTTATAAACTCACACCAGTGAACAAGTTTGTGATTCCAAATATGACCCTTAAAAGGCCACAGAAATTTCAGTAAACTACAGAGGGAAGGTGCAAGAGCATTACCAGTTTTCCAGGTCCCTGCTGCCATGGAATTTACTGAGTAAAAAAGCTGAAGTTGAAAGAAGTGGACGATGTTACAGTATGGAGGCAAAGGGCGATCTTGACTGTGCCATTCTCTTGGCGAAACAGGAGCCAGCAGTGTGCCCTGGCTGCAGAGGAAGCTAACAGCACGCTGCTTCAGCTCGCGGGAGGCATTGCTGTCATCTCCTAGCAGCCCTCGAATGCATATGGGAAGGTTATCAAGAAGATCCCTCACAGTGGTGCACAGAAACAGTTGAAATTAAGGAGGTTTTGGCTTGCTGTAAGGAGCAACATTTCTCTGTAAGGACAGTGGTGCAGTGGAACAGGTTGCACAGGGGCACTGTGCAGTCTCCGTCCGTGGAAGTTTTCAGGACCCAGCTGGACAGAGCTCTAAGCAACCTCAGCTGACCTCATAGCTGACCTTGCTTTGATCAGGGCTCTGAACTAGAGACCTCGTAGAGTGCCTCTGTAGTCTGAATTACTCTAAGGTTCTACATTCAGTCTAATATAGCTGGTTAGCTGTGATAGATGTACACAAAGCCAGATATGTAAGAAATTTTCCATTGCCTCTAGGGAGCACAAATGGTATGACTCTACAAAAGAGTCATTTAGAGAAAGTAACATCTATCTCCCACCTTCCTTTTCTTCCCCCCTTAAAGCTAAGTAATAGGTTAGAGAGGAAAAATTCCTCCCCAGTCCTTGGAAGTGAGTAGCAGAAGCCCTGAAGGATAGTTTAAATATTATGGAAACATGATGATTACACAATAAATGATGATAAACCTACATTTCCTGTTGTTAGTGTTTACTCACTTTTACCTCAAGTTTTCAAGCAGATGCAAGTTCCTGCTTTTTGGCTTTTAGTAAACTTCATCTGGTGGTTTTCCTTTTGTTTATTGCATATAAGCCATTAGTTTGCTGTTTATTTCACTTACAGCATTACTGTCCAGAATACAATAAATCATTTCCATCATACAATTACAAAAAAACCCCTCAGTATGTATAGAAATTTCTTTTATGTACTTCAGTGATGTCAATGGGATCACCATCAGCAGTTAAAAATGGAGGAAGATGGATATTATTAACGAAGGCATTCTAAAGCCCATGGCCTAACAATCTGATTAACTTTTGAGAGGTTTGCTTTCTTGTCCCAAGTTTTTGTTCTTTTTTTTTAAAATGTACCATTTTTCAGTTTAATAGTTCCATGTTCTTAATATAAGATTTGGCAACCTGATCCAGTAGAAGCAAGAAAGCAACAGGTATCTGAAAAATGTACTTACTGCAAACCTGCTTTCGTTGCGTAAAACGTTGATTGTGTGTAAGCTGAGATAATGTAGTAAAATGCAAATTTGGACATATGCACCAGAGAGAACTTGTCTGTGCAAAATGAGGGGGTCACAGAGTATAACTCATTTTTTTTGTTGTTCTTTTTATTGTTTGTTATTTCTGTTCCTCAATTTCTATTTCCTCTCTTTTTAGGAGCCTGATGCTGAATACACTGTGTTTCAGGTAAAAGTCTTTTCATAAATAAAATCATTAGGAAGAATTTCTGATACACTGAATAATACTTGTTTTGTTGTTAAATCCTTAATGGCATAAATTTAGGGTTTTTTTTGTCATCGCTAAGGAGGGATATTTGATAAGGGGTATTTTAAATAGGCAGCTTTTATTTGATAGAAATTTATTTCTTGTGTGTATTTTCTATGGCCTTATTCAGCAACTTAGTAGCTTAGTGCCTTCTAATAGCTAAATTGAATCTGTTTTGAACTGAATGACCTTCATCTGCTGATGAGATTAGGAAGAAGCCAGTGTGTATTTCACAGGCACAACAATGTTTATGCTCTTAGGGCACCCTTTCACGTTTCATTTAATGGGGTGTAATGGTGGGCTGTTACCCCTGCCCATCCCGTTCCTACAGCTCATTCTCGCTGCCTACCTTGTGTACAGTCTGGTAGTCTTGAAGCTGCATGACGATGTGTAAGTGATGTAAGACTGAGAGTAATTGATGAGTTTTCACTCTGTCCACACTAGCAGTCGAATACTGCAGTGAGAATAGTAATGTGCGGGTGGTGGCATCATTTGGCTCCAGCCTACAGTCGGACGAGAGCAAATGCAATGTGAAATTGCATCTTTAAATACAGCTCAATAACATGTTTTACACATCTCCGATTACATTCCAATGAAGTCATGCAAGTTGTTTGCATACAAAACGGTTTCAGTGAAATACTGCCAGATATCTTCTTGGCTTTAAAGATGCTACTTCACGAGGGAGTTAATGCATTCTGGAATTTTCATTGTGTATGGAATAAAATTTATGATAATGGAAATTATTATTGGAGAATGAAACCTCTTAGAAATGTGCATTACCAGATTCAGAAAATACATTAAGATTTAGATTTTAAGTTTATCTGGTTTTAATTTGGTTTTTGGACTTTTTGGGAGCAAGAGGAAGATACTCGATTCAGTGACAAACCAGTTATCAGGAACCAAGTGAAAAAGGCTTTGTCACTTTTCTTGGAGTTCAGACTTCTTAAGAAATACTGTTACCATATTTCTGTACTGATGATACCTAAGATATTGCTTCCCTTTTTAATTACTGTAGTTATTGTAAAGTTCTGATTATGAGTTAAGCAAGCTCAGTCTGTTATTGTATTGGGAATACGTGGGTTGTCTGAAATGAGCCATCTCTTTCTTGTTTTAAGTGCCCATTCCATAAAAATGCAAGTCTTTTTCATAAATGCCAGACGTGTTGCTTGTCACAAAACAGAATTATCGATCCTGCAAAGAGAGAGCAGATAATATAAATTGAATCTGAGGCAACAGTTTGAATGGACAAACTTGTGCTAAGTTGAGGTGTAAATAATAGTCATATCACAGAATCGTAGAATGGTTTGGGTTGAAGGGACCTTTAAGATCATCAAGTTCCAGCACCTCTGCCATGGGCAGGGCATGTCATGTGGTTACTCAGAGATGTGTGCATTTATTTTTATGTCTTTTTGTGATTATAAGTGAGCCTTCTACTCACTGTTGGCAGTGTGATTCTTCCAGTTTTGTGCTGCTCCTACTCATTTTAATTGAAGTTTTTCAGCTGAAGTTCTTCTGCATTAGTTTAGGATGAAACCCTTCACAAGTTTTCATTGAGTGAAAAATCTGTGCATTGTACTATAGTAAATTACTAGAACTCTCTACTTTCTTATGAACAGAATTGTTGAAATTTTTCTGGCTAACTAAGAACTGCAACACAGAAAGGATGCTTCACACAAGGACAATGTAGCTATAGGAAATACCAGGAGTACTGATTCTTTATAGAACGTCAGTAAAGTTGGAATTACTGACCTGTTAAGACACCTTTATTTTATGAATTAAAAACATCAAAATTTGTTGAGAAGGGTCTGTTTTAACAGAGAAATGTACATCTCAGGTTTTCTTTTAAAAAATAAGACAATAGCCCTATGTCGTAGTTCTAATAAAGTCCTATGTGACTTTTTATGAATAAGTAGCAAAATTTTTTATAAAATGGATGTCAGAAATCTTATTTTTCAAATCCATTTGAAAAAAATATTTTTTTCCTACGTCTCCCTTTGTGTGTCATTATACATTTCTAATTCTCTTTCCCGTGCTTTGATTTTTCAGATATTCAGCATAACTGTGCATGCATAGAAATGATACTTTTGGTTTTGTTTTGGGTCTTGTAAGAAGTTGTTAGGTATTTTGAATTGTCTTCTTGTCTCCCAAGGTAAAGGTCATCTTTCTATTGTTTAAGTAATGAATTTGATATTTTTCTCTCGCTGTTTTGATCAGAAGTCCTGTAAGGCAGTACTCTAATCTACAGACTGATGGTTAATTAAGGAATAACATGTGATATTTTAAGTTTTTGTTGGCTGTGGAGCTTCAGACTAGGAGCGTAAGACTGGAAGAGCAGCCTAAGGAATCTATTTTTTATTTTTTATGACAGATACTTGTCCAGTAATGACAAAGAGACATGTTGCTTTTAAAAACACATTATCTCATGTTTGTTATTGGAGAAAATGATGTGATATATCACAGTGATATAGTTATGTCTTTGTTAATAACTGGCCCCCAGTTTTAGCAAGTAGTGCAGAGAAGTTCCTACTTTCAGCTCCCAGGAAAAGGTCATTGCTCTGGGCAGCTTTTCCTATCTCTATTAGGAAATTAGCCTGTGTTTGACTACACTGAGAGTTCTAATATCCGCATATTCCCAATATAGACATGGTTATGTTGATTTCATACATGTCTGAAAAAAGCGGAGGATCATCAAGGTGTTAAAAATTCAACAAACGAAATACTTCTGTAGTAATGAAAAACAGTTAAGGGTGTTGAACATCTAACTGAAAGTCTTAGTGCTAATTAAAGGTTGTCACCCTACTACATAAGAAGAAATTAAAAGATAATAAAGCAGATCTGGATTATGCCTGTCTGGCCTAGATTCAGATCATGCTGCCCTGTTCCTTTCTCTTCATACTTAAACAAAGGTTTCTAATTGTGGTTGAGCTGGCTTGCTAAATCCCTCCTTCTGCTTGGAAGAAAGCACTTCTTTTTTTAAAAGGGGAGTTAAGTATTTCTACATTTTTAGATGCACTTTCTTTTGGATAGGCAGTTATAAAGTTGCATAGAAATATGGGGGAAGTGTAGAGGAAGGCATGCTCTGAGACATGATGAATGAGAAGTGTCCTATTAAATGATGACTTAAATAATTGAATAAACCTGAGGTCCAGATCTTATCCTACTTCTTATTTAAAGAACGAATGTTTCCATGTGTTTGACCTTTAGTTCTATTAAGGTAGCATCAATCTGTTTCTAGTTTGAAATGCCTCCTTAGCAAATAGTAAACATGCTTTCCCACCGGACTCCTGTACCTGCTGCCAAAAAGAAACAAACCTAATTGTTTTGGCAGTGATTTTTAGTTTGGAAAATTTATGATGATCTGTTCAGTATCTGAAGGAAGATCAGGGATTGGTGTTGTGGCTCCCTTTATCATGCCAGCTCTATGAGTACATTGGAGGCATATTAAGTTATCAAAGTGGTTGGATCTGCGCTCATTTTGTTGGTACTTCTATATAACCATCACTGGATTTTCTTTTCCCTATTGATGTGGTATCTACCAAAAGCTTGTCATATATCCATGCTACTCATACAATCCTCCAAGACATTTAATGTAGTAATTTTTTCAGTTCAATAACAAGTACTCCAAATATCTTACAATCTGAGATGATTAATCTGTACATTTACACATTTTTTACAACTGATGCTTTGATCAAAGGAGATTTAGATGATCTTTCTGAAGACTGTCACTTGCGGATAGTGATGTACTGTATCTCTAGCTGCTGGTTAAAAGATTTTCCTTCTTTCTCTACAGAAGCCTGGGAATGGCATTACTTTGTATTACAGTGGTTTACTGTAATAAACCTTCTTCTCCCATCCCCATTTGAATAAAGTGTCTGTCAGTGGTGGGGTTTGAGTGGCACTGGTAGCCAGGGATTTCTTCAAAAGCCCAAGAGAGTTGCCTGTGACTCGTCATAACTTTTCATGAGGCATGAAATTCTGTCCTGCAAACTTAATGACTATAGCTGTTCCACTCCAAAAGAGTTGTCTTGGTCCCCTTTCTACCTCCATCAGGCAGCTGATGGGTATATCCAGCTGTTTGTGTCAGTACCTTACTCAAGCCTATTAAAACTGTGAAGGGAATAATAATTAAAAAAAAAAAGGGGGTGGGGGGGAAATTCCTGATCTGATTATTTATTTGGTGTCTTGAAGATATTTTACTTTTTACTTTATCCTTATTCAGGCTGCCTGGAGCCTAAAAACACGAGCTTTGACAGAAATGGTGTACGTGGACGAAATCGATATGGATCAAGAAGGAATCGCAGAGATGATGCTAGATGAAAACGCCATTGCTCAAGTCGCAAGTAAGAATGACATTCACTTAAATATGTTGAAGCAACGAGAGCTCTTTTGGTCAGCTGTTACCTAGCATAAAATAGTACATACTGAGGTGACCTGATATGGCTTTTAGCTGTTGCTACAAGAAGAGGTTTAGATTGTTTTATGGTTGGATGGCAGTGTTGAGATACACTACATGATCGTGATGTAGTGCTTAGGTCTGTCAGATGGGGATTCAGACAAATGGTGTTTTGTCAGCTTTTTCTCTATGTGTCTGTACTCACTAGCTCTTTTCCATAAGTGCATTGCTTTTCTTTACTCTTTTCTGTTTCTTTAGGCACGGTGGGAAACTAGAGAAAAATATATGCCCTTGGTGTACTGTGAATCTCATCCATATGCCTGTATGGTGGGCAACAGTCTGGCCAAATCTGACATCACCTTTTTGTATCGTTTCCCACAAACATTTTCTGAACTGATTTTCTCTACTTTTTCCTCTCTTCCTTCCCAGGGCAGTTGTGCCCTGTCATTGTTTCTTGTATGCAGCTCTTCAGCTCCCTTTCAAGTGGGCAGTTATTAGTAGTCTTCCACTACTTTTTGGCATTATTTCTATTTTTATGTTTCTTTAGCAGAGTCCACATGGGGATTTTTATGTATCTTATTAGAAATGGCTCTCAACCACCTACCGTGTCGGAATTAAAGGGAAGAACTGGATGTAGGCCAGACTAATATTTGAAGCATTAAAAGCTTTTCTCATCTGGATAGAAGTAGTCAGTTGTCAGGTGACATTAAACAGTCAAGCAGTACTCAAGTTGTGTTTATACATTGTGGTAATCTAATTACATGTACCGGTATTAAAACAGCCTCATAGTATAAATTAGACTTTTATTGATTTTATGCCCCCTGTAGTAGAGATCGTCTGCCAAAAAAAAAATCATTTGATGAATATTATTGAGAGATAAGGCATTCTGGAAAAATACATTCATACTATATTTAAACTGGAAAAAGGTGACTTTCTGGATACTATGTCACAGAATTCAAAGCCAAAGAAAATCACTATGATAGTAAAGCCTGCACTCCTGGATCATTGAGATAAGATTCTGCTATTCCTGCTTCAAATCCACTACATGTGCCTAAGCTAGTATATAGTTTTTCAGAAAGTATAAGAACTTTACAGAGAGAAATAGCCCCCTGCAGTATTCAGTAAATTAAAAATTTGCTAGCTTTTATCAGTGTCTGCCATATCTTTAGTGGGAATTATCAACTATACCTCCAGCTGTTGCTTCTTTGTGTATATTTTATGCTTGATACAAAGTCTTTATTTTCAAAGTTATATTTCCGAAGTAGTTAAAACTGTCATTAAGTCATGGAGTGATCTTTTGTTTGATAAGCTATACAATCTTCTCATTCTGAGGTATATCTTTTAAATTTTGAATTGAGTTTTGAAACTCTCTTTTTAACCCTTTCCAATTAATCTGCATGCTTTTTCAGTTGTAGTCATCAAATCAGACAGGAGTCCACTAACAGAAAATGATTTCTTATTCTACAGCTTGATTCTACTTTCATTATACATCTGAAGTGGTTTTTTTGTTACACTTTTATATAAAAGATAAGCACAGATGTCACTAGGGAGGGTGCAAAGAGGATGGAGCCAGTCTTTTCAGTGATGCCCAGTGACAGGACCAGAGGCAAAAAGCACAAACTGAAACACAGGAGGTTGCCTCTGAACATCAGGAAACACTTTTTTAACGTGCGGGTGACTGAGCACTGGCACAGGCTGCCAATGGTGGTGGTGGAGTCTCCCTCCTTGGGGTTATTCAGAAACTGTGTAGACAAGGTCCTGGACAACTGGCTTTAGGTGGCCCTGCTTGAACCTGGTTGGACCAGATGACAACCAGTGGTCCCTTCCAACCTCAACCATTCTGTGATTGTGTGATCATTCCCACTTTTACATATGATTTAATAAAAATGGGCACTTGCGGATTGTGGGCTTTTTCTTTTGCTGTTAAAGTGTGTGTGCCATTGTTGGTCTCGACTCAGGATCTTCCAGGTTATCCTCCCCCATTATAATTATAGCTGATAAAGTGAAAAATGTGTTGTCATACCTCCCATATTACAACTGGTATTGTCTGTACTCTGCTTACTAAGAAGTTCAAATCTTTTTGCGTCAGTTACACATCCATTCCAATGTTGCATCTGTTGTTATCTTAGTTTCCAGATTAAACTGTTTTAATGATTTTTCTCTCAGTCTTGCATTATTAAGTAATTACTAAATTCTATTGGGGCCGTTGGAAACAATTACTTTCCTGTGGTTCCTCTTCACCCATATATAATGAAGTCTGTTTTCCACCAGTTTTTATTTTTTTTATAATTTTGCTGTGTTAATTTTCCATCAGTCTTGTTTATTAATAGAAATTATAGAATCATTTTAGAGAAAATTCCCAGTATGTTACCTTTGGACTCTTCAACACCATCAATTTTATCAGCTAAGGTTGTAATCTTGTTTAAAAGTGTTACCTTGGCAACATATTTTTCAGTAACTCAGACTAATTGGCATTATGGATAATCACAGCTATTTCATTAACTAGGGAGTTAAAGGAGTCATCTGCAGTTGTCACTAATTGCTGAAATTACGGTCTTAAACTCAGTTGCTGTTGGTGGCCACATGCACTGCTGTGGACTCGATGCCTATTCATAGCGAGTTCAGTAAAGACTTGAGTTGCCTGGGGCGAGATCAAAGGAGCTAAATCCTGTAAGCATCCTCTCAGTACAACAAAACCACAAAACAATTGTAGCTGGTAAAAAAACATGTCTGGAAAAGGGATTTTAATGCCATACCTGTTTTATATTATTACAATAGTTAAAAAAAGAAAAAAGACTCAAAGTGGAAGACTAGTTGTGAGATTGTCTCCTAGGCTGAAAAGTTGAAAGCCACTTTCTCCATTTGTCAGAGGAGTGCCCTGGTTACAATGTTAGAAACTCTGCTGGTTGGACTGTTCACACCTTCTCTTGTGGAGTATAAGATTCACAGGTCTATAAAGAGGAATTAAGCAACGGAGATCCCAAGTGTGGCCAGCCAAAAGAGAGAGAATCCTGAGTTTTGGTCCTTATTTTAACATCACATATATTTAGTTGGTTTTACCAAGGACATCATGGTTAATACCCTTTCTTGTATTATTTAACTTTAAATACAACTGTAGCCAGATGGCTACTATAATATTGGAGTCAGAGGTGCTTGGTCTCAGCATGGATTAAAAAACTAGAAGGTATTTAGATTGAATTAGAAGATTTGGACAAGTCTACTAAACTTGCTTGAACAATGGACTGGTAGTATCTCGGAGGTGATTACAGCTTGAGGGCAGGAGAGAGAAGACTGAAAGAAGTGCAAACTTGGGGTTTATCTTGGGGGAAAGAAAGAAGGAAGTTATCTACCTGTCAGTTTAACCTCAGTTCTTGGAAACATTTGGAATAAAAGCAGTTCATAAGTATCTAGAAAATAAGTAGATGAATAACAGTGATTTGTCAAGAACTGACTGTCAATTTGAATCTCATTTCTTTCTGTACATAGTAGCAAGCAGTAAACAGACCAGAAGGTATAAATGTCATATCTTGCTTTTAACCAATTTTTTAACACCATCTCTTAGGCAGTCACTTAGGAGGTTAGAAAAACTGACTGTAATCAAATGTCAGTGAAGCTGATGGAAAATCTACATGCAGGAACTAATAATTCATAATGATCCACTGCCAAAACAGAACTATGTGAAAAGGGGGACCCTTTGTCTGTTCACCTGGGTTCAAGTCAATTCAGTATTTTCACTGAAGACCTTTGGATATGGATGAGTTTGAGCGTTACTGTGTCCTAAACTGTGTGTGTGTGGGTCCTACATGGGTCTAATGACATGAGATATCATTTTCCATCTGCGCTGTAGCTGAAGGTTTTGGTTTACTTACTCAAGACTGGGTGCTATTTTAGTCCCAGATAGAAAATATACCATTTCAAATTAGCATGATCTCATTGTTCCAGTAACCTTTCTTACTTCAGTGCTGTCTGTTGCTCCTAAGATGTTCCTGAGAATTGTTGTGTGTTAACTCCGGCAGGCAGCTAAGCCCCACACAGCTGCTCACTCACTCCCCCGAAGTGGGATGGGGGGGGAGCATGGGAAGGGTAAAAGTGAGAAACCCATGTTCATTGTGGCAGGTTTCTTGCAATAGTCTGACAATTTACCAGCAGTACAATGCAATATTTGGGGGATTTTGTCTTCTTTCTCTAGTGCTATGGCCTCTCAATTTGAACAAAGAAACTTCCAGTTTATTCTAAGACACAATCTTTTTTTTTTTTTTTAAGTCTCCTGGACAGGGTTGTAGTATCTCTATGTGAAGTGAGAAATGCTCTTATTTTGTAGGACCAGGAACATCTTTGAAACTCCCTGGAACTAGCCAAGGTGGAGGCCCCAGCCCAGCTGTTAGGTATGTGATTGTTTATTTTTTAAAAATGTAACTACTTACAAATGAGCAAATCCCTAAATTTAACTTTTGAAAAAGAAATGCTTAAGATATAAGTGTTAAAATTCTCTATCAACAAATACCAGTCAAAATAAGGAAAATGTGCTGTGCTTAACATCTTCAGGCCAGTAACTCAATCAGGAAGACCTATTACAGGATTTGTGAGACCCAGCACGCAGAGTGGACGGCCAAGTACTATGGAGCAGGCTATAAGAACGCCTCGAACAGCTCTCACAGCTCGCCCAATTACTAGTGCTTCTGGGAGATATGGCAGGCTAGGAACGGTAGGTAGTTTGACTCTTCTCAGAATGATGGCTTTCTTGGTCATAGTATCTCGTACAGTAACACTGTAGTTGACTTAAAAGCTGCATCTAAACTCAAATTTGGAGGAGGTGAGCATTTTTAATTTTTTGTTCCAATTGTTTTCAAAGTAAAGTTTGAAAATGTTATGTCTTGTTAATTTGCTAGCCTGTTTATATAACAAATGTACATAAATTCACAAGTTCAAAATATTTCACATAACTTCCAAATTCACAGGTTCTTTGAGAGTCATTTTTATTCACTGGAGGTCATGAAAAGACCAGGACCTGATTTCACCATAAATACATTGAAATCTCCCAATTTTTCGATTTACTACAAAACAGTTACTAAACTCTCAGTGTCTGTCACTTAAGAAAATAAGGAAAATAACACTATACTAGTTCTACCCTGTTCTATTGGCAAAATTAATCAATGGCAAGTGGCATGAATATGTAATACAGATTAACAGCACATTAATGGCAAAACGTGATATCTTCTCACTATTGAAGATATGAACTGATCTTCCTAAATCTTTCTTGAAGATTTTTTTTATGTATCACAACTATCTTCAGTCCATCTAAGTTAGTCCAAGCTGCATGCTTAGGCACATTATAGAAATAGTGGAGAGAGGGAAGAAAAACGTAGTTCATCTCTTACAGGAACTGTATGGGAGTAGGACAAAATGCCTGTCTTTCAGTCAAGATGAAATTGAGTAAGAAATCTGTACTGTGGAGTAGAGCAATGCATCTGCAAATGCTTTGTTTGGTTTTGGGGTTTTTTTTGTATACTACTAATATTTTGAAAATTTTCAGGAAAACTGTAGAGGATCTTCCCACTTAAAAACTTCTTTTTCCCCTTCAGGCTTCAATGATAACAAATCCAGATGGCCCTTTCATAAATCTGTCTCGACTGAATTTAGCAAAATATGCTCAAAAACCCAAACTGGCAAAGGTATGTAACTATTTTGGTTAATGTGATATCTTTTTCTTATTTTCTGCCATCGTTCTAATGTAACTGCACATGGGATTGGGGATACACCAATGAACTGTGTTGTAGGTGTAAAGTTCAGAAAAACAGTGTGTTACTTACATTGGTAAATAACTCAAACTGTGCATGTAGGAATGATTAAGGGCAACTAAAAAAAACGGCCAGGAGGAAAAAAAAAAA
The DNA here is from genome assembly GCF_000690775.1 of Eurypyga helias. NCBI lineage: Eukaryota > Metazoa > Chordata > Aves > Eurypygiformes > Eurypygidae > Eurypyga > Eurypyga helias. The sequence goes on from NW_010272739.1 coordinate 18,486, forward strand.
AAGAGCAAGAATCCTCCTTAGTGTCCAATAAGGCAGTTCTGTGTACAAATAGGTGGCAATCCTGACCTAAAAATCCCGGTTTGGATTTTTCCCTTTGATTTTTATGGCATGAATTAACATTTTTAATGTAAAAATATTTCATCTTTTTGTTCAGAATTCTTCTTAATTTTAAGTTAAGATCTTATGATTGGCAGTCATTGAAACTGAGACTGTCTGCCAATAGAACAGGTTTATCCAGGTTATCTGCCCAGTTTATGGATTTTAACTCAGAGTGGCAGGGACCTAAAAGTTGTATAATGATCTGTCACTCTGTGGCCTTTCAGTTGTATCTATCCCCAACACAACCAGTTAGTTGTATAGATGAAGATGTGTTCTGTGCATACTTTGTTCACAAAAAACAGCTGTTGGGCTGAGACCAACAACTCATTTTGCACAAGGGATCAACGGACTCTCAGACACACTCTCAGGAGCTATATTTGGCTAGCAGCCTAGAATTGAAAACACTGTTTTGAGAAACACAGTGGTGAACACTGGTAGAAGACTAGCAGTACCAAATCATCTGCTGGTGGAAATTAGCTCCTCCAGTCCAAAACTTCAGTTAGACTTTTTCATAAATGCTTAGCAAATTCCTTTGCTTTTTAAAACCTGATCTAGGCTGATGAAGAGCACTGCTCTTCAATGGGGTTTTCAAAGGAAATAAATATAATGTGATGGCAGGGTGTTCTTCACTCGCCCCTTACATCTCTGTCTCTTGGCCTCTTAACCAAACTAGGCAGGAGAATAAATCTCAAATATAGTAAGTTCTAGTCTGGTGACATAATGAAGAACTTCCTAACTATCATCTGAGGGCAGCTACAAGTCAGTCCTGAAAAAAAGGCAAGGTTTTTTTTGTCCACTTATGTCCTTGTCAGGAATCAGCCAGCACATACATTATTCTAAATCCATCACGATCTGTAAAATAAGGAGAATGTAAGAAACCTGGGAAGGATTAAAAAACGCAGTACACAACCTCAAGAAACTAGGCTTAGTTCTTCTGCTTGAAGACAGCTAGCTTTGAATTGTGTTTGGTAATTCTACATACTATTTAAATAGATAGGTTAGCTTTCAGATGAAATATTTATTCTCAGGAATGAGAAACATCTATTTTTAACAATTTTTTTTAAATTTGCATTTTCTAGGACAACAGGGTCGTTCTGTCTTCCTTCAGTTCTGTATGAAAAGAAGCTTAAGCCAAAAAAATGTAAAGCAACAGTCACAGAAACATCCATAGGCAGCAAGTGTACTTGTCAGTATTATGAAACTAATACATTATGACATTAACATTTCACGCAGAATGTAAGATCTAAGTTTAAATTTGGAGCTACATGGATTTATAACATTTTTTTTAAACAAGACAGCATTAAAGCTAAAGCCAAAGCAGGAGGTGAGGCTGCAGATTGCACTCTGTTAAGTATCATCGATCAAAGTTTTAAAACTCTTTGAGCTGTCACCTCTCCCAGGTGCAAAATGATGATAAATCTTGCAACTATTAACTTCAAATAATTGGCCCATGTATTCATGTTGTTATATACTCCTCCTATGTACTTCTTCCTCGTGTGGTTTTAAAGCATACTCATCACATCTTTTTTTAAGTTAGATCATCTCTCTTTTCACTGCTTGGCTAGGTCTTCCAATGTTTTGAAGTATACAGGAGTGTGGCTTCTCTCTGGCTAATATCAGCCATGTTAAGGACCATGCAGGAAACCTCATAGTAGACTTAAGGGGTATCCCCTGTCGCCAGAGAGAGACTCTGGTAGATCTCACTAATCAACTGGTTTATGGAACAGGAAGTTTTATCTTTCTACAGCTTGTGGATTTTTAATAGAGTTATTAAGATCACTTGGATAAAAATATCTAGAGTTAATGTTCAGTCATTTAAAGCCTTCTGAAGGTCAGGACCTAGAGATAACAGTGGTAAATTCCTTGTGCCAGCCATGCAATGAGACATCATTTTTTATCACTTTAGATTTACTCATTTTTACTGAATGCCACCCTCTTACTGAAGCAGAGGAGGAAATGTTCCTTTACTTCTTTATCTTTATTCTTTTCCACCTCTTCTAATCTCCCTATAAATGTGGTTCTATTTGTAGTTCGTTAATGTTTTTTAATCATCTTTACTGGCCAAAAGTAGAAGAAAAGTAGGTTGTGGTTTGCTTTCCTCACCAGACATGACAATTCATTAGTAATTCTCTAGTTTCCTTAAGGTAAATCTTTTAAGAATGTTATCTTAAGAAAAGCTGGCAGAAGAGCCATGGAAGCCCTTAGAAGGCTGCTGTCTTGTTCTTTTCTTTTCTTCCTCCTGGGGCAATATTTTCTTTATTTTTTTATCATTAATAATACAAATTTAGAAAAATGTTGAGCTCTTTTGAACCCGTTAAGACCTGGGATTTGGATGTGGAAAAAGATTGAACCTTGACAAAACTTAACTCAGTTGAACCTTGTGTTACTAGGACCCACACTGCATTACTGGGAATAGAGGCTTTCAGTCTCCAGTTAATTCAGCATGTTTTTATTCACTTAAAAATGCCACCCCCATTACCTGTTGTATACTCTTCTATATTCTAGTGCAGAACAGCTGTAAGGTAGTATGACTTCCTTGGCTTTACACAGGAGTGAACAAACATGCAGATGTATTGCCCTGTTGTTGTTGGGGGCTTATGAGCAGTTGTTACAGCACAGCTGCATGTAACTTCTTTAAGCTTTGGTATTGTGATGGTGTGTTTGAGTTTCAGAATTGCAATATTGTTATCATTTATAATTTGTAAATAAAAATAAGCTTTTTCTTTACAGATCCCAAGATTCTGTAGGGTTTAGATTTTTTTTCTTTTCCCTAAGGCAAAATTTGCTCAGCTTACATTCTTAATAAAGCTATGTTTAAGTAGATTTTGCACTACATAAGCACCTAACTGTACATTGCAAAAGCCTTTGTTAGATCACTTGTTGATTTTACAGTTAAAAAGTCATGAAAATGGTATATATTCACTTTCAAATTATAGCTGCCTTTTTTTTTTAAGTGATTTTAAGCGCCAAAGATAAGAGACAGTTCCACTAGTCTCTTGCAACAAATTAAGAATTAAAATGCTTTCCTGTAATGACAGTGTAGCACATCTATAGTGTTTGGCTATTCAAGTCTTAATTAAATGTAAATGTCAGCAATTGTGGCATGGGAATGTGATTGTGTTCACAAAGAATGAATTGCCTAACATAATCAAAGTTCTGTATTCATCTAAAATAAAATTATCAATTTTTATCTTCAAATATGACAATGTTTTAAATATTCTTCTGACAGGCATTGTTTGAATATATTTTTCACCATGAAAATGACGTTAAAAATGTGAGTAATTTATATGTTCCATTTTCAGTTTTTGTTAAGTATCCTTCAGTTATTTCTGTCAGCATTCTGCTAAACTAAGGATCAGGTAGTACCTCACATCATTGTACAGAAGTGAAGCATTAGAAGCTGTTTGAGAGGAATCCTTTCTTACAGGGGTGAAAATCAGGGAAGATAATTTGCAAGAGATACAGATTGCTCTCTTTATTGAGAAGCAAAACATTCTAATGCTTAAAACTAGGTTCCTCATCTATCAACATGATAAGATCACTGTATCTAATGATTTCATGTTAACAGAATTTACTGGAGCCTGGGCAGTAGCTGAAACTGCGTGACAGGTAGCTGAACTGCCTAGAAAGTTCAGAGTTCCTGAGAGCAAGCGGTAAGTTACAAAAGACTGTCCATTAACAGGAGAAGGTGAAAATACCTGACAAAATAGTTAGTTTTCCCAATTATAAACTTACCAAAAGTTTTCCTAATTATAAGGTTTTTCTCTTACCCAATTTTTATTCTGTGATTCTTCCTATGTTACTGCCCAGAATGGATGAGATCAAGTTTGGGTACATATTGTTTAAACTTTCAGAAATAGGTTAAGTTTGCAGAACTTTTTCGGCAGTTCACCCAGGGAAATAATTAATTCTGTGAATAAAGTGTCAAGATATTTCATTACTTTGTTAGATATATGCACCCAGTTGAAATGGAATCAGGATTTCTCCTTGAAATTTGTTTGAAAGAACTGTTTGTGTCAGTAATGTATAGGTGACTAAACAGTTACTGAATTTTCTGGAGTGCTGGTGTGTGATTAGATCTGAAGTAAAACTCTCCAGTTAATGAAGTAAAATGCTCTAGTTAATCAATAACACACAAAAAATATTTTGTTGTTGTTGACATAGATCAGAACCATTTCCAAATGTACTGCTATGTGAAGCTTTTTTAATCTAGTATCAAATGATTATAGTTGTATGCTGTCTATTGCATAGCATTCTTTTAAGAAGATTGAATTGCAATGCACTATTAATCCAAAATATGGTTGAAACAGTAAGTGCAAGAGTCAGAAATGTCAGAGAGAAATAGCAATTAACATTTACATATTCTGATGCTGAATATTAAGAAAATGTCTGGGGTTTATGCCACCAACAATTAAAATTTATGTTGTTTCTTACTGAGAACTCAGTTCACTAATAATAAAAGGGTCACTGGATAAGATGTCACATGGGCCCGTGATGTATGCTTTAGGGACATGCAGGATCACTAAGCTAGACAGATCATTTCATATAATGCAAGGAATTTTCCAAGCCTTGCAGAAAAAAAAATTAAATGTTTTACACTGTACTGCATGTACTTTTGAAATTCTTGCTGAGAATATCGAATCACTGTCTTGCAGGAAAAGTTTTGCCTAGGTTTTTTTATGCACCCTAGCCATTTGAATAAATATTCATAAGCAAAGATGTGTCAGCTTAGTCACCCCTGTTTACTGTGTATTGAGATGGAGATCTACGTTTGGGTAATGGCAGCATCTTGTAGGGGAAAAAATTGTGTCACACTTCACATTATGAGGTGCCTTTATAATGTAATGTGTATCTCAGAAGAGATGTCTTTATAACTGTTCCGTTTGCTTTCATTGCTCTTTTCTTCAGTGCTGCCTACACCATTTTCAATATAATTCTATTCTCCAAACTGACCTCCCTGCCTTTTGAACCTCATCTGCATTAATTTTTCTTAAAAAAGAAAACAACCTAAACTTCTGCTTTAATTTGGCTGCATCACTGTTTATTCACCTCTCTACCAATGACATTTCGCTAATTAATTTTCTTGCTTCTCCCTGAAAAAATCATAGTTGATTAGGATTCAGCAGAGAAACAACACATATGTGAGCTGTTTTAAAAGTTGATCTTGATCACTCATTAGAACATTCACTGACATCTCTTGCGTCTTTGTATTACCTGAGACTGTGTGATGCTGCCCATTCTTAAAAAACACCAAAACATTTTTCTGCATGAGACGAGGAAAGAGCATGAAAGGCTTGGAAGCCTGGGAGATTGGCTTAAGTTGGTGGCTGTATAGACTGAAAAGCCTCTACTGGTGGACTTCCTGCATGGGTAGAATTGGAAGATCGGTTCCTGCAGTTTTGCAAATGAAACACAGAAGTAGTAGTGACGATGTCCTTCCTTTGTCACTGTGCTGATCTGGAATAGTCTGTACTGTTCTCAACTGCATTATTACTTGACAAGCAAAGTCGGTTTTATTATTTATCTTCTGTTTAGTATTCAACCAGTATATAGAAAGAAAAAAAAAAAAGCCTAAGCAATTTCAGTTGAGAAATATCGTCACTCCGTGTGCATTCAACTGGACAAATAATGCTAGGAACTCGGTTCAAATTAAAAGTAAATACATCTGTAATATATTAATTATCAGAAACATGGGGATGCAAGAAGAAGAGAGAAGCACTGAGCTTTTTCAGCACTTGAAAGTGTATTCAAAAGTCTTTCATCTTATTTAATAAAAAAATTAAACACTTCTCTGAAGAAATTACTATTACCCTATCCATTATTGTTCTTGTTTCCTTTTAAATGCATATACTTAATAACTTTCTGTTGGTTAATGGTTTAGCCATTTTATGGGCTAAATGCTGTAAGAGCAGGGCAGTTTGAGACTTGTCCAGAAATAGTTCAGCTGCAGCTTTTTCAGTAGCAGACTGTGACATCATACTCTGCCGTTATTCACAGGTGGGTAATGATGACAAGATACTCCATCCTGAGGAATAACAATGAGCGAATTTCAATATATACTTGAAGGCAGAAGTTGTGACCTCTGCTATTTCCTTAGTTCTTCCTAGTACTCTGAAGTTTATAGTCTCTGATAGAAATCTATTTGTAACAGAGTTATGTTGGATTTACAGACTATAGAAATCCGGAAGACACTCACCAGGAGAAATTGTGTTAAATTGACTATGGCTAATGTAATTTACTCTGCTATCTTTGAGACTGTCCTGTGTGGATGTGTGTACAAATAAGGCTTTAGGCAGTAACTGTTGCTGGGAGAATTGCTGCTATTCAACAGCACCTGAAATAAGCAGCAGATACTTGTTATTGTTTCTATCTAATTTCTGGGTTCATTCAATACTATGTATGAAATTACAATGTTTCAAACAAATGTACATTTACCAAATTAATTTTGCAGTACAATAGTAAATTATCACAACCCTACAAGCTGTTTTATACTGAGTTGCAGCTGGTAGACCATTTGGAAGTCTTAGTTACAATACATTTTAGCTAAGGAAAGTAAAAAAATGAATCTCCGGATTGCAGTAAATATAGTTACGATTAAGGAATCTACATTCTTTTTCATTTAAAACCAGTTCTGATTCATTCTTTAAGAATTTTTTTATTTTTTAATTTGAAAACCCAATAAGTATTAGGGAGGTTTATTATTTTTATTTGCACAAATATAAGAACTGGGAATAAAATAAATTTGTTCTGAAAGGCTTTCCAGGTCTAAAACTGTTACTGAAATGGACTCCCGTATACATGAATAACTAGGCAAAGTTCTCTATAGAATAACAATTACAGCTGACCAACATTTCCAGATGATGAGTTACATCCTAAAGTTTATTCAAAATTTGGGGACAATCAGTTTGAGTTTCTTTCTACTACATACATTAAAAGCAAAAATCCTTAAAGGGACATATCTGCCAGTCCACAATCGATGCTGGTTTTCCCTCATTAATATAACTGCACCAACATTCAGCAATGCAGAGGAGTGCAGGACAGTCATAACACTTACTACTGCTGTTACAGATTGGTTTTAAGTTAACATGCAGTGCAGACTGAACATTGATTTGTACCTGAACTGTGCAAGTAAAAAAAAAAAAAAAAGGTTTGCAGCAAACTGAAATATTGAAATGTGCTAGCAGTTGGTATTGACAGGGCAGGGTGAAGGCTTTGACTTTTAGAAGTCCATTTTAATCCATTTACTAACATTTCAAAGGCCACATTGTCAAAAAATTTTGTTGTAATAGCAGATTAACTACTAGCATGCAAAAAGCTGACATTGATACTCACAAAGCCTTTTCAGGCAAACACTTTTTAGAAATGTTGGTAAATGTTTGTAGTATTTTTGGATTCAAAGTTTTTGTGAGTGCTTGTAAAGTATCAGACACAGGATTTTCCTATTCCTTTCCTACTTAGTAGGGAAGTATCATAGAATCATAGAA
>NW_010272740.1:0-28427 GCF_000690775.1 Eurypyga helias
TTTCTTTTTCTTCCAATTCTTCCCCATCTTCTCTTTAAATTTGACCATTTTACAGTTATTAATTACAGCTTTTCCAGTGGACTATCTAAAGCTCTGAGCAAGGTATTGTTTTGGCTGAATTTCTTCTCTGGATCACTTTGGAAATATTTTTGTATTGTAAAGTAGTCTGTGCTTTTCCAAGTTCTTAAATTTTGTGTCAGTGTCATCATAGTGGTGAAACTGCATGTTTAGACATACAGTCTGGGACATTTCCTTACTTAGAATTATTCTTGATCAAACTGAAATTTCAAGCTTGAACACAGAGTGAAATGTGAAGGGCTGAAGCTGAAGGTATAGAACAAAACCATGCCCCAAAGAATTTAAATTTCAAAATAATTAGCAGTACAAGAGGGGAGATTTTCTGGATCATCAAAGTTTCATACTTTTTCTGGAATGAGGAAGGTAATTCGAATCTATTTTTCATAATGATGAATTTATTCTAAATTTTTTATATTAAAAAAAAGGATGCTAGTTATAGCTAGTTATTCATGTCTGCAATGGAAAAAAGATGGAAACATTCTTATACTCAGTTTCACAGCCTGTTGTTCTATATTTATGTAAAATTACGTCATTTAGAATAGTGGAAGGAGCACCATGATGAAAATAGTAGATCATGAGAAAAGGCATGTAAGAAATTCTTAAGAATTTATTCCAAAAAAGTAGGCTAAGTATATTTGAAATAAACTGGCTACATATTGGAAAAGTGTGGAAATATGTGTCTGTATTATTACCACAAATTTAAAATTCAGAAATTTAAAAGGCCGAACACCCTAACCAAACTAGAGCTTCTCTGCAAGAACTCTTCAAATAATTTTAAAAGGAATAAGAGGGTGTTCCTGATCAAAAGTGTGGAGTCTTTCAGCTAAAATAGTTTTGCTTCTCTGAGGAGGTTACATCATATGTATAATTTCTGGGGATATAGTCCTCTGCAGAATTATTAAGGTTGTAAGGGAAGTCATCTAGTTCAGCCTCCTGTTCAGAACAAGATCAGCTGTGAATCAGATCATGTTGTGTAAGATTTTGTCCAGTTGGGTCTTGAAAACCTCCAAGAAGGAAACTTCATGACGTCCTTGTGCAACTTGTTCCTAAGATTATTTTTATCATAATCAGTTGTTTTTCCTGTATCTAGTTAAAGCTCCTCCTGCCGAATTTCAATTTATGTTTTCTTTGTTGCTCCCTCTACTCCTGCTCTTTCTTTTCTTTTTCTTCAAGCTTTTATTCGTTGTGAGAATGATGGGCTTCTTTTTTAGTGGAATATACTTGCTTTGGTATGATTTAGAACAAGGTTGAATACATACCAGTGTCTTTTGTTATTGCTTTTAAATGGATGATTTTTTTTTAGTTAATCCTTTATAATTAATTATTTTTTAAAGAATTTTGAGGCTTCTGAAAAGCAACAATAAAAAATTATGTAGCCCTGGTAATGTTTAGAAAGCTTACAAATCTTAATTCGTTATTAGTGGCATTATAATTGATACCATTAAGCAGCTCCTGGACCTAGAGTTCTGTCTTTAATTACAGGCAGCAGTGTCTCCTTCCCCCTGAGATTTCTTTATGATATCATTTGGCTTAATAACACAGGGTTATCAGCTTTCAATTGTCTTCTGGATGAAACCTCCCTAATGACATTACCTGCTGTGTCTGCCTTCCTCATTTTAGCCAGAATTTCCAAGCATGCTCTTTGTTGTTGCTTAAGCATTTACTTCTTTTCAATTTCTAATAAATATTTTTGTACTCCTTGTTTTACAACAAGTTATTGTAACTTTTGCTGAATGCTTAGTGAATTACGACTCTTAAGGTACAGAAATTATAATTTCTCTCCGAAGCATGATTGTTTCTTGTTGATTTCAGAATACTGGTATGGTCAGGTTTCTTAGAGATCTTTTCTGTACTAAATATTTTGGCCAAATCAAAGCACATAAAAAAATCCCTCTCCACCATTCTTGTTAAACCTTGTCTTCATTTGAAACTTCTGGATATGTATATTTCATGGTATCTTCAAGCTCACTGTTTTCCGTGGCTTTCCTTTATCTCTTTATCATTGTTTTTTCTCAGTTTTTTATAATACTGTCACTTCCTCCTGTACAAAATTTGCTTCCAATTACTGACTCGTCTCTTGCTACCTTTAATTCTTGTCTTACCAAGATGGGCTATTAGACTCGGTGTCTTAGCTTACTTTTCTTTGGCAGTCTTTCATATACCTTGCCTTTACCTTACTTTTCTCCTTCATCATTATTAAAACTACTTGTAGCAGCTCTTTATTCTTTCAGCTTATTTTTTCTCCTATCTATTGATTTGATGCTGTAGCAAACTTGATCTTTCAGCAATTTTGTCCTCTTTGGACACATTTTTCTAGCTCTCTTATTTTCTGGTTTGTTCTAAAATATTTTTATCATTCTGTGTTACAATTTGGGTTTTTTACTATTGACTTACCTACCCTGAATATCTACAGTTTCTGATTTTTCTTCATTTTTATTTGTAATACTTACATGGTCTGCACTTGATTTGTTAGCAACATATGATAAGGTTCGTAATCTACCGTTTTTTGTTTAAAATATTTTTTTCCTTCCTTAGACTTCATATCTATTTTCCTGAATATTTATGACAGAGTTTCCACACTTTCGATTAAAGTAAACCCCTACTCACTGGAAAATCATCTCATTAAACATACAGTTTGGCATAGTTAATGTTAAGGGTTCTAGCCAGAAGAATTTAGATTATTTTATAACATCCAGTGTGATGGAATAATAATTTTGGGAAGGGAAAAGTAGAGTTCTATTCCAGAATGTTAAACAAAAGAAGAGACGCTGATAGTGGGAGAATGATGTTTCATGACATACAAAGACAGGGAACTTTCACATGAAAGGTAATTGAAGCAAAAAGAACTTTTCAAATGAAGGAGAGAAAAGGAGGAGGAAGACGAGCTTCAAGCTTAAGAAATCCTGTAGGAAGATAATTGATATTTAGAGATGAATAGCAGGAGCCAAGCACTTGCAAGGTTATAGGTCAGGAGGATTCAGAATCTGAGTGAAATGTTATTATCTGTCGTATCTTAAAATAAAGTCATTCAGGATATATTGTATGGCATATTACTTTTGTTTGTAGTTAGATATCTGAACATATACAACATTCCTTCGCTGGTACTTAAAATTCTAGACTATCCAATATTTCTTTGATGGATATTGAATTATTCAGTCCTGAAACAGATGGTCTCCACAAAGTATTCTACTCTGAGCATTTTAAATAAATAATATTGGTCTTTTCCCATTTTGTCTTAATTAAAAATATATTTTATGTTTCCAGTCAAATGAATGATGTACACTGCTTTTATGCTGTCTTTATTAGAGCCATACATATGCCCATTTTTGAGGGCCATGAGTCAATTAGATACGCTCATGGGGTCAGGCTCTTGATCATCCAGGGGCATGCTTCCTAATTTCCAAACCACCTGAAGAGGTCAGTGTCTAGTATCTTTTAAATTCAGTGCAAGTTACACACATAAATGCTTTTGCTGTATGAGGAAGTACTGGTGGGCACTTATCTACCTTTTGATGTAGAGAAAAAAACACAACTCTTTGGCAATATACTTCTGTTTCTTTTATTTTAAACTATTTGGTTAACCGATGTTCAGGGCAGCAGGAGGCTTTTCTCTCTCCTTGGTGTATGTGCTTTGGTGTAATATGTTTATTGGTATATGCTTATAAATTGTGAGATGCTTTTGAAAGCTTGGATGAAAAATAAGATGATTATCTTTCTGTTTTCTTTCTCATAATCCAGACATTACAAAAGCTAGAAATAACTCAAAATTACTCTAGCAGTAGTGGACGTCCTCCATTTTAATCAGCTTTTCTAAGACCAAGAGAGAGAAAATGAGCTTTAGTTAACTCTTCTTAAATAACGTTATGTTGACTGTTGAAGTAGGTGGGTGATCAGACTGCAGAGTTTTCAGAGTTGCAATTTTCTTCTGGTTACACTTGTAATTTGCACTCAAATACAGAGAACAATTCATCTTTTCTCTGTGTGTGTGTTTTTTGTTTGTTGTCTTTTCTTTTTTAAATATGCAGAAATGAGAGAGAGGTTGAAGTTCCTGGAAGGAAGAAAAGGTAGAAATTTTGATTTGGACTCTTAACGGCCTGAAAGGCAGCAGGGTGTTTTGAAATGATAACATAAACATACATTTATGAGTGTTGTGACAGTGGACAGTGCTATTCTGGAGTTGTCAAAGAGTCTGGAAGTCATGGGGATACATTTCATTCTAGCTTTAGTACTGCAATCCTCTTACATCACTGTGGAAGAAATGGAATTGACGTAGTGGTGTACATGTTTTATATAGTTTAGTTATATAGGCAAACTTGTGCAAGCAGGTATTTTAGGAGAATACATTGTGTGGCACATGAATATTTAGTGTAGCACTTAGTTTACTAAAACTAAATTTACTCAAAATGGGCATGTACTTCTCATAAATACCTGCAGAGCATTTATGAAGTAAATTATGTAAGATTTTAACAATTGAGGTTATTAAACACTTTAATTTTTTGTAAAGCACAAAACCAGTAGGGAATCGGTAAAATGCATGTGACATTTTGATTTAATTTAATCCTTTTATTATGCAATATGTAAAGAAATACATAGCTGATTACTTGTAGTTTAATGATGGTTGATGCTTTACTGTAGTGAAACTAACTTTAAATGGTTGGGGTTTATTTTGCTCAATTATTGGACACTTGGCACTTAATTTAAAAGGGATTATTGTAACTCTGTAGCCATTTATCTTCTACTTAAATGTGAGAATATATAAGAATGTGTGATTTTCATCATATGGTTCTATGTCCTATAAAATCATTCCACCATTATGTCGAAATACTGTCTGTTAGCTGTCATCAGTAGTCTTTAGACAGTAATCCTATTTCTTTGTTTCTATACAGTATTAAGCTGTATGTTTTAAGTTTATCTGAAATTCATGCTAGAGACAGAAACAACAAGACATTATTAATGTTGACAGCACATAGTACCATTTCACACCAGAAAAACCCCACCCACAACAGATAGTTAATTGACTGTCAGGAAAGCTCTGGGATTTATTTTTGTGTTTCCGAGTTATTCAGTTAGCTTGAAAAGCAGCGTTGTGTTGTCCATGCAGTTGCATACCTCAGTGTGAACCATGAAGATGAACAATGTAATACTTTTCACTGTTGTGATGTTACTAGAAACAATATTTGGTGAGTTTAGTTGTTAAAGAAGAAGATAAATAGGTTCAATTTTGCATCTTGATTTCTTCCTTGTGTTCTGTTGATAGAAGCGACTATTACTGCCCTATTCGCCCTTGTTCTGGCACCTAGCTCTCAGGTCATTTAAGTGCAGGATAGTGAAATAAATATGTACACGCTTCGTTAGGAGTCCCAGTTCTTATTTGCTTCTTTGGTCTGCAGCAATAGTCTGAGCTGAAGGGATCACCTGTGAATACCTTGTAATTAATATGGGACTCTTCATGTTTGCCTCTGTATGAACCCGAGAGATGTCTGTCTGGTTAGCAACAATGTTGTCTGATCAAATCCACACTGTGCAAGTAGTGACAGGCAGTCTCAAGGTGATATATTATGCCAAATGTTATGGGGGGATCCAACCTTGCATTGGTCCTGGGAAAGAGCGTAAGTCTGCATAACATATGGAGATAAAAAGTGAAGTTGGGTTGGACTGTCAAAAGGAATCAACCTGTATATTTCGTGATGATGGCTTGGAAACTAGTTTTGTCTCAGGTATGGACGTTTTGAAGCAGAAAGCAGTATGTAGGACTGGACCTATAGCCTTCCTTGACCCTTAATTTAGCACTGAGCTATGGCAGACTAGCTCCTGTATGTACAGCTGCCCTCAGCACATGTTTTCCTTTGAGCTATAGCCAAGGACACAATGAGAACAGTCCTGTATTCAGAGTAATGCTTAGAACTCAGTAATCTGTAGATTTTGGTATCCACTTTAATGGATAATTCTTGGAAGGAAGAATATGGTTATTTATCATTGCTCTCCCATTCTTCTAAGTAGTTACTTTCCATATACTTTCCTTACTTTCCTTTCTCTACTGCAGTAGAGAATTCCTACTAAAGGAAATGCTGTTCTGTGATTGAGGTACGTGACTGTGTACTTGGGAATGGGTGGGAGAGAATCAGTGTATTCAGCTTGAGGGGGAAATCCTGAATTTCCATATTAGGGGGATATATTGTGTAGAAATATGAATGAAAATAGTCTTGAATCAAGAAGCCAGAATTACTGTGATATTTAATATCTTGCTGTTTTGGTCATTTATTCTAAATTGCTCTCCACACCTGAATACATAAAGCATGTAGCTTTGTGATTCCCAAAAGCATTGTGGCTATTTGGAGCACAGCATGAAATTGTCATCAACACAAATAACAGACAATAGCTACGTAAGAGTAAGACAGATGGAGTTGTTTTCCACTTTTCTAAACTGTAATGTTAAAAAGAACATCAGCTATTTTGGGATCAGGAATGGGCCATCTGCCCAAATTGCCTGCCCTTTCAGCTTTACCTTACTCCCATATTATTGGTATTATTTTCATCTGAATGTCATTACATTTTTATGCTTTGTTTCCTTGAAAGATACTTTGTGTCATTAGCTGATCAGTTTTATGCCCCGTCTTCCTTTAAGAATTCCAGGTCTGTCTTTAATACTTATATTTTCTATTCAGATATTTTGCCTCCAAATCTGATGTTTGCTTGATAATTTTTTTATTAAGTCAGACAACAGCTGTCCTTACTGGCAGTGTTGGAAATGATGTGACAGTCTGGCAACAATAGTACCAGGAAATAAGCAAAGGACTAATGGGGTAATGGAAGAGAGAGGAACAGAGCATTAGCATCAAGGGAAAGAAAAGGACCTTGGGAAAAAAAGTCTAAAAATACTTGATGCTGAGGGATGGGGGGAGGGGTGGGGGGGGAAGAGCAAGTGAGAGAGATTTGTAAAAAGCTGCCAAAGGAATTTCATTTGCAGTTTTCATCTTCATCTGAGGGGAGAAATGACTTAATTAAAGATTCAGTTGCTTTGAAGACTGTTGATTTATTGTCTTGAATGTCTTTGTGGGATGAGCATTATACTTTAATGTCTTCGTGGGATGAGCTTTAGAAAGAATTAAACATTTTCTAGTGGAATTTTTTAAAATCTGAAATTCTTGGTTCAATGAATATCAAATGTTCTACAAGAATGTCAACATTGCATATCAGCATTTCATTTCAGGTTTTTTATTAATTCATGTTGTGTAAATACTTCTATTTGTTCTGTCACTGTAATTTGGCAAATGAAAATGGAAGATTTTCTTACTAAATATCTAAACAAATAATATAAAACCATTTTAATGTTCCAAAACAACTGAATTTTTTTCCCCTCTCCCCCCCTTTTTTTCTTCTGAAAAAGTAATGAACTTCACTAACTGTAAAATAACATTTTAGATAGCAGTCAGTTCCCATCAAACAGCTAATTTTCCTTGGAATATAATGGAATTTCTTTTTATACGTGGTTACTCTTGTACTTTTGTTCATAAACATCAGCATCTTTTTTGATGCCCTGTGATAGATACAGGGCTTGCAAGTTCTACAAGACCTAGAAGGTCATGTGTCCTTTGTAGCAACAACTGAAGGTCAGGAGGGATGCACCCACAAGCTTTCAAAATGAAACTGCATATTTTTGTCTTGTTATAGCTTTGTTTAATCATCAAGGTTTACAGGTTGTTTAAATGGTTAGCGAACTAATAAATATTTTAACTTTCTGTAAAGTGCATAGACTTTTCTGTAGGTGAATATACATTCCTTTTTAATGAAAAAAGATATTGGTATTTTTTCTTGGCATTAATTAAATGTAAAATTTAAATTGTGTAGTTATAATTCCTAGAAATAGGAATTACACATAGTTTTTGTTTCATTCTTGTTTGGTAGCTCTGACAATTGATCATAATTTCTTAAGCAGCCAAAGACAAAAGTGATTTGTCTATTATTTGGAAAAAAAGTCAGATTGATGATCATGTGTAGTCTTTCTTTTACAGTTGCTTTCTTTGAAGATCAGTCTACTTCCTTTTTTAAAATTGGAAATGGGAAGGCACCTCAATATAACTGGAGCTTTATATCTCTGAGAACACTGTATTCAAGTAGGTAGGCTTACACTCTTTTGTTTAAAGTTTTCCTTGAGTGTTCAAAATAAAAAGTCTTTTAAGCATGTTGTCTAATTGGGTTAACCTTATTTCCTTTTGAAAACCCTTGCTATAGAAACAAAGCAATAGCATTTTATTCCAACATCTTTCTACTATTGCTCATGGGACCCAAAGTGCTCTAAAAAGATCACTTGTATCTATTGCTTCCCCAGCAATTTTACTTGGGATATCTTTCTGGAATCTATGTTGTGAAGTCTCATATCTTAAGTAGGCAACACCAGTAATTTTTCACTCTGGATATATTTCCAGTCATTGTGTTTCTTGCCTCTAAAAAACTGCATAGTTTTTACTCTGTTTCCAAGCATATGTTCTCATCTTTAGCATGAAGTGAATTGTTAGTCTTGGTTTATCTCTAGTGGTTTGTGTCCAATGGCTGTCTATTCCATTCATCCTTCAACATGTCTTCTGTAGTTTTCGTACTGAAGTTTTCATATTTATTGTACACTTTCAGCTATGTAAAGTTTCTTGTCTTGTCAGTACCATACCTCCACTCTGGTTTTACTGCATTCAGTTAATAAATAAGAATTGTTTTCTTCCTTAAGTCTGACGGAGTGAAAGTTTTCAATTTTTTTCTCTCTAAAACCTGAATTCTTCTGATATTGTCTAATATCTGAACTTATTTTCTAGACTATATATAGGCACCTTTTCCTGAAATGTCTCTTCTGGTTTCAGGTAACAAAATACGTTTTATAAGGCTGTTGATGATCCTTGTGTCTCTTCTATTACTGACCAGCACATAACTGAGGCAAAAATCTCCATTTCTTTTTTAACTTATCTTGAGGTAACAGCTTAAGGTTACTCAAGTAGAATGAATTTTATTAGTGAATTTTGGAAACGGAAATTTCCTATTAGTATGTAAATAAACATTTATTCTGTGATCTTTTATGTTAAGTTTTTTAGCTGCATTTTGGAATTATGATTTCACATCATTGTGGATAAAACAGTAACTCACACATATGTAAGTCAGCATTTGGCTATTTTAGCTAATGGTATATTGGACTTGGTTTTTGTAAATGTTTTACCAAGAAGTAAATGCTTAATCTTTTTATTAATAGAACACTACTTTTCAGTCTGGTAGCTGTTAGAAAGAACTACGGTAATTGAATTTAAAAATTGACTTAAAAAAGCTTTTCAGCCTTATGTTTTGGGTATTGCCTAGCCAGACATTTTTAACACTCATGTTTGCCCTCTGTCTTTCATTACTAGCATGTTTCAGGATAAGGTTTGCTGTCAAATGCCAAGATAAAGTGAATCTATTTCTCAGCTACTATTTTCTGGTTTGAATATCTAGTAAGTACTGCTTTTAATAGATTAGATTCCTGAGAGATTACTGTTAAATAAGTGGAAGCACAGGTGTGTAACAGTGCTTGTCTCCATTTCTGAGGAAATTAAATAGAGCTCATTTTAAGTTCCTACTTCCATTAAAGAGCGTAAACATCCCAATTAGAGACAGAAAAATTTTAACCCTATGCCTTGTGTAGAAAAAGCAACCTTCCTGTAAATGAAGAGGTTATTTATAAGTATACTATACCATTTTTAGTTCTTCCCATACTTTTTTAACAGCTGCTACTTTGCTGAAAAAAATGTTGTGTTTTTTTGGCATATGTCATTGAAGTGATGTAAATTAAATATACACCGAGCTATTAAAGCTAAAAGGTGGATGTATTACTTCCTAAGGACCCTCAGGTTTATAAACTACTACAAAATAGTGTATCTGTGGAAGGAACAGCTATCCCGTTTTTTTACGTACAGCCACACAAGGAACATATAAAGTTGTATAATAGCTTCCTCAAGGACATAAGAGAGGACTGCAAAGCTGCTTTAAGAAAATGCAAAAATATAAAGGAAGTAATTTACATCCTAACTGTTAGCAACAGGATAATCCATTTCTTCTTAAAATGTAAGTCATGTTTTCATTTTATATAGAATGATTCAAATATTTGTGAGATATACCTAGTTACATTTTACCTCTCAGAAATTTAGTATGAAAATTCTTCTATATAAAACCACATTTTATCTGTCAACATAAACTTTAAATGAGGTATTTAAATAAGGTAAATAAAGTTTTGTACTTATTCTGGGGGTTGAGTGGGGAAGTCATCTTATCAGTGCTCCTCATAATATTGTGTAGAGATGTTTTTGCCTGCAAAAATGAGGTTCTCATTTCTAAGCACTAGGAACTGTAAGTTCTAAATATAGCTTGATTCCAAATGTAAGCATACAAGATATACCTACGAGCTCGTGCTGTCACGTACAGTATCTGCTTGGTGATGGGTCCCCCTTAAACTACTTATCCTGAAGAACAGCTTTGTGCATAGGCTGTCCATGGTACTGAAATGTGACGTGCAACCGCAGCGTTTATCTGATCAATTTCAGTGTGCCTTTATGTGTGACAGCGATTTATAAGGTTTGTAAACATCCTTCTTCAGGGAAATATATGGACTCTATGAATATCTTATGTTTGGGTAGTTTAAAGTTAGTATCAGGCTTTTCTTTCTGCCTTTAACAACTGTGAAAATTACCTTTACATAATTTAATAATCCTTGGTTTTAGCTAGAAAATGGATAATTTTAACATGAAAACAAGTTATTAATGAGTGCTAGGTAAAATTAATTTTTTCCCATGTTGTAAGTGTTTATAGACCAATAATATTTTGAAAGTATACAGCAAACTATAAGTAAGTGGAAAAGTTAATGTTATTACAAGATGTAACTCTTCTACCTACAAAAATTCTGTCAGCGATTCCACAGAAATGTTTACTTCAGCAAGCCTAGAAAGATAAAATATATGTTATTATAGGTTTTAAAAAACGTTAAGTCTACTAAAGACTTACAAGAAATGTTTGTTACTCCTATTTTTACTTTGTCATTTGTGTGCATTCTGTGAATATTTACTTACATAAGTGCAATATTCAGAGATAACCATTTTTTCCTTCATTCATCCTATTTGTTTTTACATATATGAACCAAACTAACAAACATTTTGCTGTTGCTTTCTTTATCAGGAAGTACCATATTTTTTCATCGGGTATCTTAATGGTCAGATGTGTTTTTCTTTGCTGGGCTCAGGATTAGTCACTTTTTCCATCCTAACAGAATAGGATTTAGCTTATAATCAACATTCTGATCAGCAGCTTCTTGTGCACACTTGCTGCTTATGGGGCCCGGTCCTAGTCTCGTGAGAACTTTAGCTTCAATATGATTAGTCAGGTGTTCATTGTTCTCTTTTCATTTTGTTTCATTTCATTTCTACTAATAATGTTTCTGTCAGTCATTTATTGCTTCTTACATTGTGAAAGATGAGGAGGTGTATAACCTAGTCAGTTATTGTTATGACTGAACAGAAGTGTGCAGGTCCAGAAAGAAAACCGTAATGTCACTTAAACTGTTCAAGCTATCTGAGTTTTCTCTGTGGCCAGCCTAAAGTTTAGACGTTGTTAATAACTGAATTACCCTTTTGACTGAAGACAAAATAATTGGATTTATATTATCTGAGACTAAAGATTGCTTTTAGTTTTCAGGCTTCTGGGAAAAACCAAAGCAGCTCAAAACTTGCTGTTATCACAGGATCACTAAGGTTGGATGTGAGGTTATCAGTAGCTAACAATCTGTTTCCCTATCAGTCTTATGTCTCCTTCCCACCCTTCTTCTCTCTTCTTCCTCCCACAATAAACGATGTGTAAAATATGGTTACTGTTATGTGTTAGTACTCATAAAAATATTTATTGTGTGGTTTATTGCAATTGTACCGCCTAAAACTAGCAAAAATATCCTGTGTTCAGACTGGGATTTCAGCATGAGAATATGTAAGGAAATATTTTATCAGACATCAGAATGAGTTTGTTTATTGTCAAAAAAGAGCTCCCAGAATGTATTATTTTAGAAACAAAGAAGCCAAAAACTATTTTGATTTTAATCAAAAATGTATTTTCCTCATAAAAAAATTCACATACTCACTGTGTCTACTCTACAGAATTTGTCCATTTCATTACACCATGTGTCAATCCTAGTATATCTGTTCACTGCAAAAAATCGTGGCTAGTGTGTGTAATACAGCACAGGAGGAGGTATTGCTCAGTTCCACTACTTTTATATAATAATAAAAAAAAAAATACAGAAAATGTTCTTGGCTACTTGCACTATATTCCAGACTTCAAAGTCCTGTGGAAGTTCTAGAAAATGCAGTTAATTTTATTTGGTTGGTAGAATACCCTTAGAAGCCAGTTAGTTAAAATTCTTCTTTTATGCTGAGTCAGTACATACTCCCATTTGTCAGCAGCATCAAAGTCCAGGCATCTAGTTCCAAAACGAAATACATTTTCTTGTTGCCTTTTTGTTCAGCACAAATGCAGTCATGTGCTTTTTATTTCAGAAATTAAGTGATACACTGACATATTTATGACATATTGGTTGGTACACCTATCACAGTTGCTTTTACTTCCATTGCTGTGCTTTTTTCTTTGCCCATGTCCCAGAGACTGATTAGAGGAGGATAAAGCTCATTGAGTGAAAAGGATTGTTTCTTCAGGTAATTCTTTAGATAGCTGTGTCCAACATGATAGTTCATCTCTCGTGAGATGCAGCCATAAAGATACATCACAGAGATGATTCCCAGAAGAGTACCAAGACAGGTGAGGAATCCTATTATGTTGTTCTTTTCAGAGCCTTTCACTGCCAAGTCCAGTCCTTTTGTGGTTACGTTGACACATTGTTTCTTATTCTGTGAATAGACAGTGGGAATATCTATACAAATTTTGTATTCAGTTGATGGATTTAGATGTGTAAGATTATATACCTTGATGTAAGATGGTATTCGAGCACTCTGTGCAGCCTGAGAGTTTTCAGCTTTCAGAAAGGCTGTCCATCTAACACTGGACTTCAGAATTTTAGAACTTGCTTTCCATGAAACCAAAACAGAATTAGATTTTATATCTTCTATTTTAATATTCAAAGATCCATCAGTGTCCTGAGGGAAAGACCCATCCACTTTAATCATAACTGACTTTAGGTCTGCCCCAACTAAATTTGTTGCTATACATGTGTATAAGCCACTTTCTTTTTGTGTTACGTCACTTATGTCTAATGTTCCTTCAGAATGAATGTAGTATTTATTAGTCATAGTATTAGGCAAAAGTTTGTGTCCTGATGGTGTTATCCAGTAGATTTCAGGTTCTGGTTCTGCTGTTGCTCTGCAGTGTAAGGAAATATGGCTGCCAGTTTTTAAATCCAGAGTAGATGGAAAACTTTCAGGAGCTATCAGAGGGAGACAGATTTCCATCATTTCCCGGAAGTGTATCTGTCTCACATTCTGGCCTTGGAATTCGGGAGGGTCTACACAAAACAGAGACTCCGACTCCATGAAGCGAATGTTTGTTTTATTCATGTTAATCCAGCGGATGACACAATCACACCTAATGGGATTGCTGTGAATACTAACTTCTTTCAGGTTAGGCAAAGATTCTACTGTACTGCGGTACAGGGCACTCAGCGCATTGCTGTTGAGCATGAGCGATTCCAGCTTGGGAAGTCTGTAGAAGGCATTTGGATGAATGTAGGATAATCTGGGGTTATTCGTAGCTTCTATTTTTCTTAAATCTGGCAAATTATCGACAGCAAGACTATCTATAGAAATCAGTTCAGGCATGTTATTAATTCCTAACTCTTTTAGGTGCAGCATATTGCTAAAATCTCCTCGTCGTATTCTGTTAATGGGATTCTTATTTAGATCCAGAAATTTAAGATTTGTAGCCTTTTGAAGAGCAATGTGGGGCACTCTCAAAAATCTGTTGTCATAAAAGGAGATGCTTTCTAAATTGTCAAGGCCAACCAAAGCATTATCTGGTATTTCAGTGAGATTTACGCCTGCTAAAACTAGGCTGCGCAGATTGATAAGAGGCTTAAAGTTCATATCTTCGATTCTGATTATTGGGTTTTCTCCAATCATGAGAATTTCAAGATTAGGAGTAGCTTCAAACCACTTCCTGTTGATCATTTGCAGACCATTTGAATTGAGGTGAAGTCTGAGAAGATTATTGAGGCCTATGAAAGCTCCTGGTGCAATCACAGAAAGCAGGTTATGATTAATATAAAGTTCTTGTAAATTGTGAAGTCCTGAGAGACATTCTTCCGGGAGTTCAGTAAGTTTGTTTTCTTCAAGATACATTGAAAGCAACTGTGGTATTTTTCTAAGATTAATGCTGTTCACTGAGGATAAATTGTTCTGAGATAAATCTAGACCAGTTAAATTCACTGGGAAGTGTACTGAATGTTCAATTTTTTCAATATTATTAGTCTGTAGAAGTAGAACCTGTGTGTCAGCAGGCAGTCTGGCTGGAAAATTAGAAAGGCCTAAGTCATTACAGTCTACTGTTGGAGCCTCCATATACACAGACCTGGGGGTGAACCATGGTCTGATCTCACATATACATGACTCTGGGCAGTCTGCTTTTTTTTCTACAGCTTGTACTAGTGCAGGGGTAACTAGGCCAAGTAGAAAATTAATTTTGAGTAACATGTCCCTCATCTTAGCTCAAATGTTCAGAGAAGTAACGGACCTTTTAGTATTCCACTGTTACGTTTTTGGAATTTAGTATGACCTGGTCAGTTGATAAAACACACACTTGCATTTGTCAAATGATGATTGTGAAGGAGTTGTTTCCTGAGGATGTGTGATAAATTTGCAACCAAGTTGTCCTGTAGTAAGAGGCATTTTGTGGAGTTGAAGGTCACTCTGTCCTTGATGACATAAAATTGATAAGCTTTGTGAAGATGAAGTATGTATAGATGGTCATAGGAGATTAAGCAATTCATTTATTTAGTAGTATTAACTTCAAATCCCATGATTGATTAGTGTTTGCAGGGATGACAGGATGACCTGAAATATAAGAAGAGGAAATAATTAGTGTAAGAAACTATAACATTATAAATTAATTTAGCCATCTTTTGCTCTCTAATGTTAATTATTGCAAGTAAGAAACGAAAATTATTGTGGTGCCCAGAGTATTGTGGTATTGAGATAGCATAAATGAAGTTAATATAGTAATATATCTTTAGATTTGTAGCTTGTCATACATCCAGTGGAGCATTGCTCTACAGAAAGATGAAGATCCACAAAGTATAAAGCAAAATATATCAGTGAGGTTTTTCTACATATTTTATGCTGCTGTAAAATATTTTCTTTTTTTCTTTCAGTTATCACTAGAAGCAAACTGAGTTCTGTTGGCTTTGAAAATGTAAACACTGAGCAAAATCTTACAGAGCATGAATATTTAACTTTTGAACATGAAGTCTGTAAATATAAAGAACATAATTCATGTGTAATCAAAGGAAAATGGAATGGTTGGATTAATACACATTCCTAATGATGACATTCTTAGGCAAGCCTGTGAGATATTTATACAGAAATATACTAAATTGATAATCTACAGAATTTTTGAATTTTTGTAGCTGCTAAGAAGAAAACTTTTTTTTTTCCTGTAAAGGATAATGAGAAGGAAATATGTACCTCATAATAAATAGCTCATCTTGGCAAATTCAGGCTACTTACTGGTTTGCATATTTTGGCTTCAATAACTTCAATTGTAAGGAATAATAATAATGACAGAAGTGTCTTTAGAGTGATAAGAAAGAAAAAAAATTGCACTAGCAATTGCTTCTTTGGTCTGTAGTTGTGCAAGAATCTAGGAATTTGCAGACTTGTCTTCCTGTCCCAAATTATAGTGAAGACTGAAGCCTTAGCATCTTGAAGCATCAAATGAGTCCTTTCCAGATTTTTATAGACTTGATATTTCTGGAGGAAAAAAAGTGTCCATTGTGGGTGTACTTTGTGTTCCAAGCCATATATTTCAAAAGCTCCTGTTTTTTCATATATGGAATAGTATAGATTAACTGCCTCATTTACTTCTGAATATAGACTTCATACTAACTTTAACCAGACTTTGCCTCAGAAGACTGTCATATGATACGCATTTATGCCCTTTCTCCCCTTGCCTCTAGGGTTAAAATTCACACTGTCATTGTTTACAAACTGTAAGATAAGATCAGTGCTTCATTGACATTGATAAATAACCTTGGAGGTTTTGCTGGTATAGACAGACAGGATTACAAAAGTCACTTGTGAAGGATTTGGATTTTAGGTTTCCTTTCCAGGTGATGTGTGGACATATTGACCACATAAGCATTCCATATCAGCTCAGAGGAAAGGTATTGGACCATGCTGAGTGACATAAGCATTGGGCCAATCTGAAGTACATTTGGCAAGTCTTTGACTCTGCTGTCTGTGTTATGTACATTTAAGGACATTTAGTATTTATTTTAACATGCAAGTGTATTAATAACTTGAACAGACAATGTGTGAGATAAACATACAGAAAACATTCTGCTGTTTTGAGAATTAATAATATGTTTTTATGCAAATAGCCCAGTTTATACTGAAATGCAAAGACATGGTGACCGAAATAGAAAAATGTAATCTGTTCCTTTGTTCTGGTAATTAAGATGAAAGAAACAATAAAGGCTTGCAGAAAAATAAAGGTTTGTGTTGGACAGTTAATGCGTATAACTTGCTCTTGATTTTGCTACCAGGAGGCAAGGTAATGTGCCTGTATGGATTACTGTCCCATTTACTAAAGATTTCAGTAGAAATCACCCTATGCCAAATGCACAGATTTAATTTACTATGTAGGGAGAAGAGAGGATGGGTATAGGGGGAAATTTTCTTGATGTACTTTCTAAAGCACATGTCCCATTGACTTCTGGAATTTTATTTAGATTGTATGTTAAAAATGTATCTGTAAGTGTGGCAGATATAAAATGTAAGCTTGTAATAATTGAAAAGTCATTGGAAATCTTACCTGAATAGCAAATTGAGATTCAACGGACTGCTACTGCAGCTGTCAAATCTGTGTTTTAATCCCACTATGATGCTCAGGGACTTCTGCTCAGTAGAGATACTGGGGAAGTATTCTGAGGAAGCATAACTGCATAGCTGACCTGGTTTTCAGCTCTTCCCTGGACATTTGCTGTTGGACACTGTGAAAGATAGGATGTGGAACAAGATGGACTTTTCATGTGTGTCCCAGGTACCTGAGAGGCTGTACCAGTTAAAGCATGTAAACTATTACATTGTTGTGTACGTAGAGCCAACATCCTCCTGGACTTGAGTTTATACTCAACCTGAGGTTATACTTCAGCTTCTATGGGATTCTTAAGCCAAAACCAAGGGCACCAATGGACATCTTCATGTCATTTATATTAGAGAGGTATTTCCATAAAAGTCAGCAAAAAAAGAAGAGGTTGCAGATCCAGGTTGAAATTCTTCTCTATGATTTAATCTGATGTCTTTTCTTTTTCTAGTGAACGCTTCAGCTAATAAGCCATCAGCTCAACCTCATATGGTGTTCTAGCATAAATCTTTCTTATTTCTCCAGTTAAAGTGCTTCTGCCTTATATAAAATATTCACTGGGGTTGAGTGCCTTGAATAACAGATTGTAGAATAATTTTCACACTCTCTCCCAGCCTGCAGAGTCATTGTTCCAAAATACATTGTTTCATTTCAGAAAGATTTTTAGTTTAAGTAGTGTCATATCTATGAATTATTTTACATGAAAATGATTTGGTATTAACTATCGTTCAGGGTGTGGCACTGAAAAATGTTTCTGGACTGGTATGGACATCCACAGTGGCTTCTGAGATCATAGAATAGCATATCTCAATTTGGAAAGGACCCATAAGGATTGTTGAATCCAACTCCCTGCTCCTTGCAGGACTACCTAAAACTATGATGTCTGTAGTATGCATCGTATACCATAGTACACAAAAAAAGTAAAATGATGAAATGCACAGCAAAACCTGTATCAAATCACTTTAGTGGCAAAACAGTTTTGTTAGTCTTATTGTTCATAATAATATTGTTGTGTGACTGATATACAATGTTGACTTAGAAGGTAAGAAAACTTGGATTATTGATCTTAAGTTTTGTGGTCCCACTTGAAGAGATCAGAGCTAAGAATCAAGTTATGCAGTATGACTTTGCTTATGCCAAGTGGTTGTATTGATTATGTGTGTCTGTGTGTATATAATTAATTTCTAACCTTGAGATATGTACAGACCACTTTGCACTGAGAACCGAGCTGCAGTTTACTGTTACAAAATAAACCTCATATAAATTGGTATCTTGCACTCAGCATTATAGACTGTAACTGAAGTTCAATTTTCTTGAAGAATGTAGCATCACAGAGGTAAATGTTTCTACTGAAAAATAAGCATATAACTTTGTGGTAATGTGAACTTTGGGAATGCATTGATCCCCTTTCTTCATTAATGTACTGATAATAATAAATATATATGGGTAACACTAAATAAAGAATAAATTGAAATACTCTTGCTAACAGTGATTTTCAGAATTGTTATTGATGGGTTGCAGTGCTTTATGGCTAAGTGCTTTGTACCATCTGGACTTCTATGCGAAAGTTTGCATTTTGAATGTTTTAAAGGTACTAATAAGGGCAAAGAGAACCTGAAGGTTATTTGTCCTGTTCCTTTGCGTTGTATTTAAAGTATCTGAGATTTACATACACAGAGGTTTCTGTGCAAAAATTGGTATTTTCTTTTTAAAATAATGCAATTACATCAGCATCATCTGTTAAGAAAAAAATAGCATTTTTGTTATAGCTCCTTTGTTAGTGGGTTTTGGTGACCTCTCAAGATTTCTGATGCGATGCAAGTGGTTCTTAGTACTTGTACCTACTATGGTGCACCATAAAAAAGCTTGTAGAGATGAGGCTCAGCAGCAAATTATCACCAGTAAGCTGAGCTGTGGAATAAGTGTTTTCACACAAACAACAGCAGGAGCTGTGCATCGTAGTTTTGGAGACTTTGATGGAATTCTTTACCCTGCAGCATTTATGAATCTGTATGCGCACTCTGATTGTACATCTATTTCCTCATCCTGATAAAATGGTATGGTTTGCTTCCTAATCTGCAATTAAAAAGTCTAAACGTAGTCTTATCTAAAATGTTAGTATTGCTTATCAGTAATGATACTCATTATTTTTATTATTGTTTTCCTATATTAGAACGTCTGTCCTAAAACTGTTTAAATCTTTGTGGACAGATTCTTTAATTTCTTCTGGAAGTCCATCCCTTTTGCAGTCCATAATTATTGTTTTACTACGTATGGTATGCCTCTTGCTTTAAAGGTTTTATATCTTGCTTTTAGAAAAAATGCACCCTGATGTGTGTGACTTTTTCCAGGCTAATTATCTCTTGTGTAGACAATGATTGGTATATCTTAATTAGGTTTGTTTCATTTACCGCTATTGACAGCTGGAGTCTTGGTTTACAAGAAGGGTATCACCATTATTTGAGCTGGAAAAGACATTCAGTGAATGAATAAACTGAGCAACGTTTCTCATCACTGGAGCAACAGACAGCTAAGAACCAAGTCAGAGTGGGCAGAAAGTAAAAGAAACACGTCAGGTTTTGGCAATCTTTCTTTTCCACTTCAGCAGTTAGAGAGACAGTGATAAAAACTAAAAATGCAGCAGCTACCCTGCAATGTGCCCTGCTGGCAATAAGGCAAACAGTTCACTTCACAAGGACCAATTTAGAGGTGGCAAGCATTTTGAAAACACAGCTGTTCATACAAAGCTACCTTTCAAACACATCAACTGAAAGAGCTACTTCTCAATTCTTGTCATTATAACCACTTTCAGCAGTTCTATGGACAGAAATCTGGAAATGTCACTAACCAAAAATCTGGCATGGGACATTTCATACCTCACCTGATTGTAGTTACAGCACGTAGTGCCTTTTTTTTTTTTAAGTATTAGTTATGGAAAGATACATATTTAAGTTTGAACATTTTGTATCTTTGTGAGAGTTTTATAAGACAGTTTTTCCTTGTTTGTTCTATGATCAAAGTAAAAAAAAGTTTCCTTGGGGAATTTTTTTATTACAGCATGATTGATAAAAAGATGCAACAACTTATTTATTTGACATATTTCAAGAATTCACAACAAAAAATATTTTGTGGTGTGTGTGGTTCCCCCCCCCACCCCCCCCATAAAAATGTAACTGGGATGGTTTTGTTGAAGTGTATACAGAAATTCTGTGGGTAAGTCAGGAGTATAAGTTTAGGTTAAAGCACAAAAGGTAATGTAATAGATTTTCATAATAGAGCCAATCTTGAAATAGAATATTCTAAGAGTAAACTCTACCAGCTGGTCTAATACCACTGCTGGAAATTATATAGGCTTTGTAAAAATTGGAAGAATTTCTACTAGTGTATGTAGTCTTGCTTTAATTCCACTCTCTGGAGCAGAGAGTTTCATGCAAAATCCTGTTTCTCTATACAAATTAACAGTTCACTATAATCTGTTCTTAATCTTTCTATTCTTACCTATAGCTAACATACAGACTCAAAACATGAATGAGCATTTTTAGAAATTAGTGTGTTTCTGGCAATCTCAGTTCTGAGGTATTCAACTTGTATCAGACTATTTTTGTATCAAGAATTTGAGAGTTGTAGGTTGAAAACCTCAAAAGTAAGTATCTGAAATATCTGGACATGTTTGAAAAACTTGACTAGGGGTTCCTGTTGGGATGCTGACTAATTTTGGAAATCTACTTTACTTTTTTTCTGATGACTGGTTTAGAACCTTGGGCTGACCTTGAATAGTGGTAAGTGGAAATGGCGAAGCATTTTGCAGTGTCTGAATAATTATTTCAGCATATGTGTTTAAATTTATTTTATGAACTTGTTACACCTCCATTTCATTCCATATTTGGAATAAATTTGCCTGAGGGAAGGCTACAAACTTAAAATGTTTAGTATGAGTGTAAACCAAGAGAAATTCTCACACTGTAGACCATTACAAGATAAAAATGGCAAGTTTTTATGCATCATTGAAAGTTCTTTATATCTATGGACATGATGTGCTTTGAGGTTACCTTAATCTAGAAATAAATATAGATTCAGAAAAACATTCTGCAGTTAGATCTATATGAGATTTACCCCTTCTCTTTCATTACTTGAGTCTGGTCTATCCTTGTGCTCTTGTTTACTGTATGTTAATGTAATTTAACAGGTGTCAGAGGAATTATTGCCATTTAAATTTAATTAAGAATTTACTGTAGTTCTATTTCTTGTATCAATCAAAAATTACATTACTGTGTTTTGGAAAATGATGCAGTATAATAAATCGCAAAGCTTTGAAAATACTGTATTTAAAGTGGATGCGATGAAAACAACAAAGGAAAATGGAAGCCAAAGGTATATTTACATATGGTATATGATAATTTATTATGTATGCTATTTTAGAATAACTTTTCAGTGAACTTAATTGAAAGTTTTGTCAAACCTTGTTTTAAAAATTCGATAGAAAAGATGTAATGCTGGTTTCCTAACCTACTCTAAACAGGATTACCATGATTGACCATGGAATAACAGATAACTATGGGACCATCTGCATGTGAAGTAAGGTGTTTATCAGTCATAATCACAGTGCTTAATAGAAATAGTACATAATCTTGTGGCTGTTATTAATTTGGTGGCAGCCAGACCAGTGATAAAGACTATAATGTCTTGTGTGCTAACTTGCCGCAAAACAAAACTCTGTGACCTTTACTCCATGGAGCTTAAAATCTAAATACAGTAAGAGGGACAAGTGATGATTCAGGGCAAGGAAAAAAAACCAGTCACTATGACAGTCTCTGAAACTCCTTGGATTTTTTCTTTTCCTCTAACCGCAGTCTAGTAGTTCACCATCATGTTCCTGGATTAGTTTTCCAGGCTTTGATTTTAGATTTTCAGTCTGAAGAGCTCGCTCTCATGTGCTTTTACCATCTAATCACACACTAGGCATCAAATACATCTGACCTTTTCACAAATGGCATAGCAAAATAAGACAAAAAGTTTGTTTGATACTTGGTAAAGGAGTTAATAATTTCAATAATTACAGTTAGCTAGCTCTTTTTTTTTTTTTTTTTTTTTTAACTTCTCCTAATATGAAGTGCCCAGAATAATTTTTAGGTATACTTTTTGAGGGAGCAGAGATGTTAGAAAATTATATTTACATGACAAAAAGATGAATTTCAGTGAAAGTTGCACATTTCTTTACCATTTGTTTTCTGATCTGTCATTTATGTTCTGATTTCTAATACAGCATTCCAGATCTTCTTGCAGTATTTTTAATGTGTAGCAGTTAGTCTACATCTAATAATTTTATGTACTTGGATTAACTGTAAATGAAACTTTGAAAATACCAGAATTATTTTCTTATTTTGCTGCTTCTTCTTAAATAAGATATTGAATGTATAATTCTAACATTTTTATCTAAAAAATTAACTCAATTTTGGTATTACTTATTTTGATTTTTTTCTCAAATACTAACTGCACATATATATCTTCTTGTCAGCAAAAATAACAAGCATTAAGTGTCAAAAATAACTTTTCAAAGTACTTAGATCTTTGGTATCGTGTAGTTCGTAGCTTTAGGAAGGTTTCACTGTGTGACTTACTGTTGCTATGATCAAGCAATTATGACAAAAAAAACCCAACCTATTGCTGTAACTTGGGAAAGTAATGTGTTAGTTTAATTTATTCGTTCATGTTCAACTTCTTTTTGACAGTTGTCATGTTAGTAGTGGAGAAGCACATATTGGCAGTTACCTAGGCACATAGTTGGCAAGAGAGCAGTCACGTTCTGGATGTGGGTGAATGTACCAGTTACCAGATGCTTCAAGCAGATGGCCAGAACTAAAGATGAGTGAGACCAGTTTTGGCTTGATTTTCTAGAAAGCTACCATACCAATTTTGGGGGTCTTTAGTACATTTGACTAGTAAGGAAGCCTAGCCAAAATCCAGCAGAGCTATTGGCAAAATCTACCTTTTTTTGGTGTGTGTGTGTGTGTGTGGCTCCTGAAATGTAAATACTAAACATTCCTAAATCATAGAAATAGGTTTGTTCAGGTAGTTGTAATAAAGACAGAGAAATATAGTGGCTGTACTTACTATATAATATTTTCCATGGGAATTTATTAATTGATGATGTTTTCTTTGATTAATCATGGGAAAAAGGTCACTTCAGGATAATAATAAACATGATAATTTTAGGAGTTACAATTTCTATTTTATAATTTTTCAGTAAAAAAGATTTAGGCTTGAAACACCTAAATTCATTTAAATTGTCAGTCTTTAATGACAGACTCCTAATGCTTAGTGAATTCACCTTTTAGTTTTTGGTACATTTATGATTTGTTTTGGGAGGTGATCATGTCAAGGTAAAAGCCTTTCCAATAATTAGAATAATTACAATTTCCAGTGTATTGCACTGTATTGATTATCAAATAAAATAATCTAAAGATATAAAAGGGCTTAATGGATGCAGTTGTATCAGGAGCATCCTGCTACAATCCCAGACAATACTTGATGTATGCTTACGATGTACTCTGTACTAGAATGCGGTTTGAGATCCATGAAGGGAGAAAATTTCTCTCTTGTCATTATAGTAAGCAGAAATTGCTTACTAAAAACAGAAATTTGAGATGCTTGTAGTAGATGAGATAGTATTTTCTGTGCCATGAATTTTCCTACCAAATAAGGCTGAATTGCTTTAAGTTTATAATTGTGAATATACTGGGTGATTACTTTCATTCTGAGCCACCTGGAGAATCAGGTTCACAATGTATTGTTCAACAGAATTGGATACTTTTTTTTTTTGATGTTGCTTAAGGCAGTGTAGAGAA
Organism: Eurypyga helias; assembly: GCF_000690775.1. NCBI lineage: Eukaryota > Metazoa > Chordata > Aves > Eurypygiformes > Eurypygidae > Eurypyga > Eurypyga helias. The sequence continues at coordinate 24,003 of NW_010272740.1, forward strand.
ATGCTTTGATGGAAAACCAATTTTACGATGCAGAAACTGACAGTGTGTAAACCAGAATATTATTGTAAAGATTAGGAAATGAAAGTTCTGTTTTCTGCTGTGTTTTATATCAGTTGGAGTGATTTATGCATACTCATAAATTACCAGTTTATAGAGATACTGTCATTTCTGATTGCAGAAAGTATTTTGATTTATATTTAGTTTTAATTACAGTTTTTGCTCAACTGAGCATCTCATTAATAACATTACATGTTGGTTTTTTTATATGTTATGCAAAACTACCATTATTTTCGACCTGAAATTACTGGTTTTCTTGCTTTTATGACCCATTCGTCATCTCTAATCCACACTATAGGATTATCATGGTTCATTTCTTATTTCCCCAGAAGTGACTACATTAAAATGCTGATCTTCTTTTCTCTTTGTGATTTGCTCTTTAAAATAAGACCAGAAGAAAGAGGATAAATACAAGATAAATAAATAGCAAGACTTTAGTGTTGAGTACAGTATCTCTTCTACTCTTTGTGACACTACAGCTAAATAATTTTAGAGTACCTGGAACAGTAACTGATTCCTCTTTCAGGTGTTTAGCTTTTCCTTTCAAAATTGCAAATTTATTTAAACCATCGTACCTCTCCAGCATATACACATTCATTGCCACCTTCGCCCTCCAGGTTTTCCTAACGTACAATCCTTCTAATGTTTCCTATTATTTTAAGAGAACTTTTTGTATATTGTCTGAAGTGAAAATTCACTCAATCCCTTAATGTTAGATGATTTGTCTCATTAGCATGTGACTTAGTAGGTTTATTTTGATTCTGAGACTTACATGATACAGCCACATCTTGATTCTGTATTTCTTTCTTAGCTTTCCAGCATGTATCATCCTTTCACATCACCTTTCTGCATTTTTGACGACAAATCTGACAGCAGTGTTAAAATTAACATTCTGATCTCCCCAGAGAATTTTGACCCGTATTTACTGTTCAAGTATTGAAATCGTTCAACCAGGTTGTGATCACTGTACTCCGGAGCTTGTGCTAGATTTTCCTTGACAAGCATAATTTCTCTTGCATTTTGTTGTGATTCCTACTTATGATTCAAAGACTAGGCGTACACATATCTGCTGTGCGTGCCTATGTAAAGAAACCTCAAATATTATAAGAACGTTAGAGTTGCACATATGTATTTGTGCAGTGAAATGCATCTTACTATAGGCAAATGGCTCTTCAAACTGAACAAAAGTTTGAATGAAGGTACTGAAAAGATCCTATGAGTGGTGATTATAGAATGATAGAATGAACAGTTTTATCACTGGTATTGAAGTGGGATAGACAAACTGTTTCAACTTGTTTGTCTTTCCAAAGATGAATTAAGCATATTTTTGTAATAATGAGAAAGTTAAAGCAACCTGCTTTTTTATTATATTTATTTTTAAGTCTGACCTCAGCCTTTCTGCTTTTAGACAGTGGCATTGTTTTATTTTCCAGCAGTAAACCAAGTTGCATAAGTAAAGAAAGATACATATAATAAGATATATTTCAATAGTGTGAAATGACAAATTATGCCTTCATGCTCGAGTAATAATTTCTGCTTCAAATTTGGAAAACATCAGAGGGAATATCAGAAGTAAGGAGAAAGACATGATATGCTTGCTTACTCATAGGAGGACCACTGGCACTAGAATGCCAAAAACGTTTGTCAGCTACAGGTAGAACTCTTATGAAATGGCATATATGTTTCTGGTGACTCAGGTTCAGTAAAATAAATTTGAATTAGTGTGGAATCAGTTTAGTATGAGGAAAACTTATTATAATTTTTTGTGAAAGGAAACTAGGAAAAAGAATGCTGCTTCCTCTGCAAAACAATTTTATATTTGTTGATAACAGAGGAGAAAGAGCTGTTATTTCTTTGTACCAATATTAAGTACAGCAATATATTGTTTACAGGTAGGTGGGGAGTACTCATGTATTGAACAATATAGAGTTATTTCTCTCCATGTATGTACATGATAATTCTAAGAAAATAAGTCAACTAAGAAGGGCTATATGAACATTAAATTGCAAAAATATTATTCCAGTTTTTAAAAATATTCTCAGAAATTGTCCCATCATAATGCTGCTGATCTTCATTGAATTAAGTAACTTTTCTCTGCAGTTAAATAGGACTATGTAGAGAAACTAACATAATAGAAAATACGTATCAGCATGTATGAAAAAGAAGTAGGAATATGTATGGAAAAATAACAGGCAAGCATAACAGAAGAACAATTTGCATCTTATGTAAATGCTTGTGTCCTGTGTAAATGTTTGTGCATTTACAGGCTGGATCAATGGGTTGATGCCAATTGTATGAGGTCCAACAGGGCCAAGTACCGGGTCTTGCCTTCAGGTCACAACAACCTCAAGCAGCACTACAGAGTTGGGTACGAGTGGCTGGAAAGCTGCCAGGCAGAAAAGGACCTGTGGGTGTTGGTCGATGGCTGGCTGAATATGAGCCAGCAGTGTGCCCAGGTGGCCAAGAAGGCCAACAGATTCTTGGCCTGTATCAAGAACAGTGTGGTCAGCAGGAGCAGGGAAGTGATTGAGCCCCTGCACTCAGCACTGGTGAGGCCGCACGGTGAGTACTGTCAGTTTTGGGCCCCTCACTACAAGAAGGACATAGAGATGCTGGAGTGTGTCCAGAGAAGGGCAACAAAGCTGCTGAATGGTCTGGAGAACAGGTCTTATGAGGAGCAGCTGAAGGAGCTCGGGTTGTTTAGCCTGAAGAAAAGGAGGTTAAGGGGAGACCTGATCACTCTCTTACAGCTACCTGAAAGGAAGTTGCAGGGAGGCAGGTGCTGGCCTGTTCTCCTGGGTAACTGGTGATAGGACAAGAGGAAATGGCCTCAAGTTGTGTCAGGGGAGGGTTAGATTAGATATTAGGAAAAACTTCTTTACTGAAAGAGTGGTCAGGCACCAGAAGAGGCTGCCCAGGGAAGGGTTGGAGTTACCCCCCCTGGAGTTGTTAAAGGAGCGTGTAGGTGTGGCTCTTGAGGACATGGTCTGGTGGGTATGGTAGTGTTGGGTTGATGGTAGGACTCGATGATCTTATAGGTACTTTCCAACCTTACTGATTCTGTGAATTTGAAGAAAGTAAGGAGATTTCTGGGCCATAAGTTTTAGAGTACATCCTATAAAGCAATAGAAGAAAGTAGAAACAGAAGGGTAGAATTTGTTTGTTTCAGGGATATGGGTATTTCAGTAACCTCAAAAATTGCTCTTGAGGTTTTAGAATTTTCTACTGTTCTCCCCAAGAAACAATTGTAGTTCAGATACCGAAGTTACCTGAGTTTCTTTCAAGTCATCCATGTAATTTGCAATATTTAAAGCTATATATGTTGCTATAGTTTAGAGAAGAAAAGTACACATATACGATGAAGAGTTTAAAGCAGAGGACACATATCCACTCTCTGACACTTGGTAGGGTTGATTTGCCTCTTAACTGGTTCTTCCTCAGCTACTAAATGTTAAAACCAGGCAGACAGTTTCTCAAGAGCATGTGATCCACCATCTCAAAAAAGAGATTCAGGTGACAAGGTGATTCTCTAAAAACGTAAGCAGGTCTACTTTCTTGCAGTAGTGTGTAATAGGTAGTACAGCTACTTATGAAGGCCAGTAGCCAGTTCACTTGACAAGAGTTAGTTGATGCGATATACAAACCAATACCAGTAACTGTGCATCAGGGATTAATTTGGTTATCCACAATTTAAACTGATAAATGATGATAGTTTAGCTTGGGTGTGTGGCTTTTTCTGCGTGTTCTTATAAATGTGAACTTAATATGTAGCTTAAGTTCTTTTGTGGAATAATTATCCTTCCTTCAGGCAATAGTTGTCACCTTGTTCAATATTATAATGATGGAAGTTACAAACCACCTGTCTTTCTCCTTACAAATGACTCTGTGTCCTCTGTTAATGAGCATGAAAATGTCACCTTAAATTGCTTTAACATTCTCAATACAAAGAAAACAAAGTGTGGAAAGCATTTGAAGTTCAAAATCCATACCAGTTGTTAAGCTTGTCTTAGTATGCTTTAAACTGTCCTTACCATGGTATCCTATTGCATGAGGGAAATCTTGAATGTAAATCCAAATTTAACATTTATTATTTGGAACAGGGTGTGCAGAACAGTGTGAGCATTCCAACTCCTATATTTTCAAACCCTGACCAATCAGATTCCAGTTCTGAATCTCCAGTGCCATCTGGTAGCTTTCAGTTGGTTAAAGGTTGAGATTATTGTGAAATTAAATAAATAGTCAATTCAACACACCTCAGTGGCTGAGAATTTAAAAGTCCTGAGAACATCTCCCTGAAGCCTATAGAATGCTTTTGTCTCCTGTCATTCCTAAGAGATAATCCTAAGAGACATCCTTGTCTCGAAACTG
>NW_010272741.1:0-28319 GCF_000690775.1 Eurypyga helias
TTCTATGATTCTATGAAAACACCAGAAGAGTCACTTGCGTCAATCTACTTACTGATTTTCCTGAATCTTCCAGGAATAGAGCTCTTTGTGGTCTTGCATGTTCACATGTTCAAGTGTGAGCACTGACAGCAATACAGATATGGAAATGTTATGTTGTCATACGCCCTGTTTCCTCCAAATCAACTTTCCAACTATCTGATATGTGCTGGAGCCGGTGTGGAGCTACCACCTCACTGCAGCTAGCCAGCTCCAGCTTCATCACTCAGGGCTTGTTTGATGCCAACTCTTCTTCCCCTCATCCTGACGTTCAAGCTCCCTGCCATCTGAAGTAAAGCACAGAAGAAAAATAGCTGCCAAGCTGGAGAAAGCGCAAGAGGAAAATTTCCACCTCCAGCTTCTGACGAGCAGTTTTCCCTGGCTCTGCGGGTTCCTCCTGGTTCATCCAACAAGCATGTGTGGGATGGGCGCTCAGCCATGACCCTGGTGCTTGCAGCTGCTGTGGCTCACCAGTCTTAACTGAGAAGTGTTTAAATTAAACACCATAGGTCAAATGCTGGATCCTAAGCAGGGGAAAAGAAGGAAAAGAGAAGAGTTTTGCTTCTATGAAAAAACAGTGAGGGGGACATTCTTATGCTGCTCCGCTGCAGGCAGAGGGAGAGAGATGGAATCTCTGCATGATGAAGACATTTAGGTTACAACCCTTCAAGAGAGAAGATGGCTATCGCACTGTTTTGAGTTTGGAGTCTGAAGTGAGTCATTTTGTCCCCATGGTTGTGAGACCGTGCTCAGCGAAGTTCCCCCATGCCACCCTCAGCATGCAGAGCCAGTGGCGTTTGGTGTCTGTAGGGCCACTGTGGGCTACAGCCTGTCCCATATTGGTAACAGGGCAGCTAGGCAAGACAGTCACGATAACCGAGCAGGTTCCCCAAGGTCACGTGCAGGGAAATTGGCAGGGTGACCTAAAAGCATGGATTTCTAGAGTTGTGGATCTGTCACCCACCTGCTTGATGAGGGATGTGCAATTAGTTTGTGTGTGTATTAGTCCATGTTCTTTTACCATGGGCCACTTGCTAGAAACTGCATGTAGCCACCACCATCCAGCAAAGGAACTTAGAAAAAGTCCATTACAGTTGAAGATTGCACTGTGCTTTCCTCGCAGAAAACAGGGAGAGGGTGATCATGTGGGATTCACAAGGTCTGGGCAAATTGTACTTGTGATTCAGGGCAGTTGGCCATTTCATTACCCTACTAGACAACAACTACTTCTTTCAAAGGTCTCATGGAGATGTTCTTTCATCTTAGAGAAGGGTGTTGGACTACAAGAGGAGGGTCACCAAATAAAATCTTTTACTATCTCATTTGCCTGCATCAGTTCTGTGCCTTTTCTCACTGACTACAAAGCTGCTTTCCCTGTAACACCCTCCCCCTTCCCCCTTCTTCTGCACTGTGGTAATTTAAAGTACTTTCCTGGAGCAAAATCCCTTTCTTCTCTTCAGACAGATTCTTTAGATCTGTTCTCTCCATGATAATGCAAAGATGATGCAAGTGATTCTATTGGTTCTGTGTTATTATTTGTTGATGTTCATCTGTTTACTTTTATTAAAGAAAAAAAAAGAAAAATCAGAAATCATTCGAAAAGTTCACGTGCACGTGGTGCACATGACAACAGATTAAGCCAGGCATCTTCTCACTGGAAACCTTTAGTTACAGACTGCGTGAAACGACAGAGATTTTTATTAACTTGGCCAAATTATTTTCTGCCTCATTCTATAAACCTAGCACGAATAAATTTTACACCAATGTTGTATATAGAGAGCCTTAAATGAAGGACTAGGGTGTTTTCTAGTTAGGTAGGGGTACCCCTATAAAGAAATCAAATTCAGAGGAGGAGTTTATTTTTCTTAACTCTTGTAAGAATTCTACCAACAGTTTGCCAAGTTTTTGGTGTTAGCAAGAAGAATAACCTGGTATATTCCTTATGCCCTTGCTTTCCCATTAACCAGAGGCTTCTAAGTGACTTCAGAGGGTTAAAGTGACATCAGAGTAACTTTAAGCCATTTAACCAAACTTCTCAGGGAAATCTTCAGCTGGATCCCACAATTTCACAACCACCATGTTGGGCAGGGTTTTGCCAGCATCACTGGTTAAGGTTGTGCCAGACAGGGCTTGATGGAATTTGCAATTTTGTGCTACAGTTGGCTGGATAAGCAATGTATCTGGGAAATGTGTGTCTTGCCATGAACTGTACCCTCCTCTGTCCCCTGCTCTGAGATAAAAACAAGTTTAATTATCTCCTTTTTCAGTGAATCTATTGTATACCCTTATATATTGTGTATAAGCTGATTCAAAGCACTATCAACGCAGATTAATTCACACCCTCTCTGGAAAGAGAGTGGCTAAAGATATCTATCCTTTCAGCTGGAATTTTGTCTGAAATCTCAGAAATATCTAAATATATGTTTACAAGTAATGAAGATGAAACTTGTCCTATTACACTTTGCAACGATGGAGGAATTGAACTCTCTGTAACAGTTGTGTACAGATGTGAAGGTTTAGCTGCACTTCAGTAAAGATGAAGTGGTTCACTCTCCCTGATGCCAGGGACTTAGTTCCACAGATGTTTTCACTGTGTGTGTGTTAATTTAGTCCCAGGCTTCATTCCAATTTGAACGAAATAATTCCCTTTGTATGGAAATCATGGAATGGGACAGGGGATTGAAAATAGCAGAATTCACACCCTACAGACAGGGTGGACATAAACCAGTTGTATCATTTAGCTTGAGAACCAACACCCATTCCCTGGTGCAAATAATTATTACGGTAGTCACTATATAATAATTACCTGACTGCTCTAGGTGCTATGAGAAATGTTGTATAAAACATCGGGCACATAACGCTCAAATTGACGATAGCACACTCAAAAGAATAACCATCATACCAACACCGGTATGGATTCACTTAAACCCCAGCTCCGGAGCAAAAGCTTTGATGCACGTGATGTGCTCAGACTGAAAACAAAGCAACAATATTTTGCTTTTGTTTTGGGGTTATTCTTTCCACTGCTGGTTCGGATTAGCACATCCAGTGAGGACCACAAATATTTCCATGTCTGTGTGTGTGTCCCAGCCTCAGATGAGGTCGTTTTTGCTAGTTCATGTGTAAGCCCAGAGAATATGTTACGAATGCCTATGTCCACACTTGTGCACACATGTCTATGCAAAAATATGCACACTTTCCTCAAGAAATCGGTCAAACCTTTGCTGGGAAGTGCATGCTTAAAGTTTAGAGGTAAGAGGAACCATGAGTTGAAATAGGCAGATGTCATTTTGCCAGTGCTCGTCATGACTCAGTCTCCTTGCTCTTTCCAAGTTAATCTGTGCTTTATTTGGAACTGATGCGCAAGCCATGAAAGGAGAGGTGATGATAATGCTGGATAAACTGAGAGAGCTGAAAAGGTGTTTGAAAGGAGAAAACGTCTCTCTAAATGTGGATGAGTGTCAGGAGGGGCTTTGAAAACTCCTGTAATGCAAACTATTGCCCATCGAGCTGGATGCTTTAATTCTAAACTCTTCAGGCTATTTTTATGACATTGCCAGGAATTAACGTGCAGTTCTGCTTTTTGGGAGGCAGAGAGAGACACACACCAGGAAACCTGCGGACTTTCCCCAGCCAGACCTGCAGCAAGCCCCTGGTTACCCAGAGTAAATGAGACAAGGGGCAACCCCCAAATTGTGATGGGTCAAAGGCCAAGAACCCCTCCAACCCCAACGTCCCTCCATTCCTTCCCTCTACGCGGGGTGCCGCTGGGAAAGCAGCCAGCATGGCCTTGGCATCACCCCTCTCTGTAAGCTGGCTTCCCAATAGGTGGCAAGGGGTGAGTTTTAGAATCATAGAATCATAGAATGGTTTGGGTTGGAAGGGACCTTAAAAATCACCTAGTTCCACCCCCCCTGTCATGGGCAGGGACCCCTTCCACTAGACCAGGTTGCTCAAAGCCTCATCCAGCCTGGCCTTGAACACTTCCCGGGATGGGGCATCCACAACATCTCTGGGCAACCTGTCCCAGTGCCTCACCATCCTCTCCGTGAAGAATTTCTTCCTGATATCTAATCTAACCCTCCCTGATTTCAATTTATACCCATTACCCCTTGTCCTGTCACTACAGGCTCTTGTAAAAAGTCCTCTCCCAGTACCCTTGTAGGCCCCCTTCAGATACTGGAAAGCTGCAATGAGGTCTCCTTGGAGCCTCCTCTTCTCCAGGCTGAACAAGCCCAATTCTTGCAGCCTTTCGTCATAGGAGAGGTGCTCCAGCTCTGATCATCTTCGTGGCCTCCTCTGGACTCGCTCCAAGTGGTCAATATCCTTCTGATATTGAGGGCTCCACAGCTGGACACAGCACTCCAGGTGGGGTCTCACCAGAGCAGAGTACAGGGGCAGAATCCCCTCCCTCGACCTGCTGGCCACGCTGCTCTGGATACAGCCCAGGATACGGTTGGCTTTCTGGGCTGCCAGCGCACACGGCCGGCTCATGTTCAGTTTTTCATCAACCAGTACCAGTTTTGAACCTCTTTGGGTCTTTTTCTTTCCAGCTTGCCCTCCAGTTCTGTGGCCGATGGGACGAGGATTCCAGCTGGCCTGCTGGCCACCAGCCGCGAGATGGCGATAACGTCACGATAGAAGCCGGCAGGACCCTGCTGCTGGGGACCACCACCAGCAACCTCCACCTGCTGCATCTCAAAGGTCTGTAGAAGGGGGGTTCAGTGCTCTGGTTCCTCCAGGGATGGAGTTTTTCGTGGCCGTGATTTCCCCAGCTCCTGCGTCGGAGACACCTGGTCAGGCAGGCTTCGTCTGCTCTCGGTGCGCACAACAGGACGGCGATGGGGGACGGGGGAGGCGTTTAATTGTTATGTATGCAGAAGGCATCCTTTATGCTGTTTGAGGCATAATGACAATATGAGCAGGAAGGCTTTTTTATTTTCTTTTTCTTTCCCCCAGCTACTGCAAGCGCTGCTATCCTGAGTGGCGTTCCGTGATAATGGCAGTGCTGATAACAACGATCAGCTCTGTTTTGTTTGGCATCTTTGAAGCAAGCGTGTTGCAAAAGCCTTTACAAAATTAATGATGTTGCAGAATTACAGGCCACAGCTATGGAATATAATAAATAATCCAAGATCCTAGAGCATGCCTGGTGGAGAGTAAATAACCGAGCACAATTATGGGGGGAAACACTGGGTTTGCCGGGTTCGCGTACCCTGGGGTAGACTCAGCATAAGTGTCAGGAGGTACATCTCTGTGGGTGTCAAAGTAAGAATTAAAATTATTTGTAATTCAGTGCCAGAAATATTCCTCCCTGGAAATCAGGCCCTGGCTGTGAAAACTGTTGTGCCTATGCTTGGTATTAACTGAATGAGCTGTTCTGGTGAAATCGCTTGCTCAAAGTTAACCTATGTGTAAGCCTCTCCTGAAATGGAGCTCAGAAATGGACAGAGGACTTTTTATATGTTTAAGGACCTGCAGCTTCCTTACTGGTAAATATGATTTTATATTAAAAGGATGTTTAAGGTACTAGATTTACACTGAGATTATGATGAAAAACACTCGTTTTACAATTAACTTTTAATCTAACTTTGAATTATCATTCTATAAAGAAAAAACTTTGCAAGCTTATCCCTATTATTTCCAAAAAAGGTTAAACTTGCTCAGCCTAGGTTCAGAGAATTTCAAGATTTGCCACACCAGGCATCATTCCTGTTTAAAAAAATAAGTCAAGTAAGAATTTGAGATTTAAAAAAAAAGTGCAACGTTTTAGTACAATTTTCTTCCCTCTCTTCCCCAGTGAAAAACCTAAATGTGAGTGATGCAACATTCTTCTTAACCCCAGTGTAATTATGACATACAGATAGGGCAGAGCCCCAGATTTCTGAGACCACTGGTTGTGAATCTGGATGAGGATTCTGAGGCTCAGTCTCTGACTTTGTGAAGAAGTGGGACACAATATTGCAGGAGAAACCCTTTGAACCCAAAAGTACATTTGATCTATGAGGCAGCGGTCATGAAGCAAACGGAGGTCTGGTTGAATTTAATGAAATCTGGAGCAGTATCTTTATGGTTTCAACTCATCTGACATTCAAATAATTTCTTCCCTTTATCACGTTTTCCAAGAAACTTGGTTTATAATGTAGATTCAGTTAGGAAAGCAGCATTAAAATATTCTTGATGCTGTTATTTTCTGCATTGCTAAGTGCCAGACATAGGGACCAATCATTTCAGAAGCAGAACCCTACATGGTCATTTTTTATCTGAGTTTTATCTTTGCTGAAGTTTCCTTGTTGCATCCATCCCCCGCTTACATGGATGCTGCTAGGTGTTTAGACTTGGATTTGGAGTCACAACATGCTGTGTTCTACTTGGATCTGAGACTGGGTTGGATTGATCTTACCTAACCTTACCTTTCTTTCAGTTGTCCAGTGCAGGGGAGTTGTTTAGGCTCCTGTATTGACAGAGAGAAACACACCACCAAAGACTTGTTCATCTTGGGTATTACAGATGCCCATCTTAAGATGAATCAGTTAGGTGATCCCCTCAGAATAGCAAATACATGATTCTGTGAGCATATCAAATAATTGCCAAGCTTACCCAACTGCAAGATGGGCATGACAGTAAGACCCTAACTCATAGACAGGGGTAGATATGTATATTGATTGAAGTATCCCATTCCTATTCTAGCTGGAGATTTTTTCTTAGTTGGAATTGGGGAATGGGATTACATTGTAGTTCTGCTCCCTTTGGCTTTCATGACTCAGCATCAGGCTGTCTGTGCACTCACAAGCTGAAAATATAACATACTTCATGGATGAAAAAACCCTGTAATGCTACTGCGTCCACTCCTCTGTGAAGACACTGTAGTGCCGATTTTCTGGTGCTGTATCTAGCTAACTAAACACTTGCTTCCAGGCCCATTTCTTGGAATTCCCTTCTCTTAGGACACCATAAGGATATTGAATGCTGCCTCTATGTTATCTCCTTACGATGGTTTCTACATCATCATAGAAAGGATGGCAGCAGCATGCGCAACCTTAAAGTGACCCTGCTTTGGCTGTATTAACATATAGCCAAATACATACACCTGGTAGTGACCAGAATGTCTGGGCAGAAGACCTGGAGGACAAAGTAATGGAGAAATAGAATGAGGCAGCTGGGTCCTGCTCACTGCCATGAGGACTCAGCAGCTCCTACCTCCCCCTCAACAAGCGGAACATGAACACGTGGTTATTAGCAGTGGAAGGTTTAATAGCCAGACTGTGAAACTGCTCAGACAATACTGATTGGGGAAGAGATACAAGATAGACAGATTGTAGATAACTCTGTAAATTCAGCAGATTGCAGTTAGTTTGTAATCCCAACATCACAAGTATGGAAATATTTATGATAACTCAGGACAGATGGAAATTTCCTTTGCGCAGAGCTTACGCTGGAGTAACTCCTTTGTGTTGGATGTGTTGTTACCTCAGGCATATGCTATTGCCTTTGTCTGAATTTACAGTGCTCTAAGGAGGTCTGGAGACCAAAAAAGCTGTGTGGTCTTTCAGGAGTATCTTGGGGATGAATTTTGTGGTGACGCTGCCAGCGTACCATGGTAGGGTTGAAGATCCCAAACTGACCAGTTGCCTTTGCAATGGCAACCTTGAGGTGGCCACCTTTGCGTGCTTAAGGGAGAAGATTGCTTTGGACTCTATTTTAGAAAAGCCCCAATTTTACTTGTCACAGCTCTTCCTCTTGCTTGTAGGCATTGCTGCATCTTGGCATGCCTGCTGAAACCAGCATGCCAGCTCCCTCTTCCATGGTTGGCCTCCAGGCTGAGGTTTTGAATAAGTCTGACCCAGTTCATATACCTCTAAAAATGTGCACCCAGTTTCCAAAATACCACGGATAATACAGGAGCTTTTTTTTTTTTTTTTAAACTAAACACACCCCAGAAACCCAGGAAAAAAAAAAAAAAAAGAGAACAGACAAGCCCCTAAAATACTCATAACTTCGTCATTTATTGTCTGATTTTGAACCCATGTACAAAGAGCAATCCTTATCCATCAATATTTTGGAGGTCCTGTAGTTCATGTTCAGATCAGGCTGTGACTAGAAAGGATCCTATAAGTAGATCTGAGGAGGAAAGATATTCAAATATTGATTTTGCTTAACTTTTTCCTAGACTTTGATGCTATTAGCAAAGAACATCAAATATTAGCTGATACACTTGCATAAGTAGCTGCCAAATAACTAGTGCCTCAGACATTGCTGGTAAAGACTGGGTTTGAATTTACTGAAAGAAGGAAAAATCTTTTTCCTCCATTGTCCTGTTTATGGCATCAGCCAGTCCTTAAACCCCTTTTAAAATCCCTTGTCAGTAGGCACAGTTGGAAACTGCTTGTGTTGCGGTGTTTTCTCTGCCATTTTGCTCAACTCATTTGGGATGTGCATTGTGATACTTTTTGCAGGCAGTTTCTAGTTCATATTTTCTTTTTTTAATCAGGCAGAGACATTACAATTAAAATACCGTAAAAGCGATTCTGGCAGTATTGCAATAAGCATGTTTTTTAATTAAAGAAAGAACATGGGATGTACAAATAGTACCAGCTAATGGGATATTTCATCCAATGTATTTTTTAATTGAGATTTAAAAGGAAGAAAAGTCAGCCCTATTTTTTCCTGTCACTGTCTGATACTTTCCTACATTGTTACAGCGAGGTGTACCAAGTCTGCAATAATTACAGTCTCAGAGCCTTAGAGTCACAGCTTTTTTCATTGAAAAAAATTAAAAGCATCAGTTCTTTAATTTGTCAGCACATTTTTTTTTTTTTTTGCAGGAATTTAGTGTTATTCAGTAGAGAGCACATTGCAGAGCCGGACATTCCTGGAGGAATGGTTTTAAGGCCCCGAAACTGTAGCAATTTGATGTTTTTTTGAGTTCTTCCCTCAGCTGTAAACTCTGGTTCGTGTTTGGGTATGGGCTGCAGGTTTCTCTTTCTCATCCTATTTAGGGTGGCCTTACAGCATGTGCATTTGGCTTCCAGGGCTCTCACTTGCCAATGAAACATTTTCTGCAACTTTGGCAGCTCTTGAGACTTCTCTGGGACATTGTAGGATGAGCAGATCAGTGGCAGCTAATCCCAGAAGGGGAATTGCACACAGACCCCACAGAGACAGGGCTGAGACCCGAGGCAGCACTGTCCCCTTCCTCAGCACGCTGGCATGGAAGGAGGGAACATAGTAATTTTGGGGAAGAAGATGCTGCTTCTAGGCATGGGATGGAAAGACTTGCTGAGATTTTCTGGATCTTAATCAGTCCTTCATTACAGTAGCAGCTTCGTACCATTAGTAGATCCATCCTCATACACATTCATGTGCTACAGAAATACAGCCTTTGCGACCTGCGCAGGCTGGGAACTGAGGTCGAGGACTTATTAAGGTTTTTAAATGCAAATAAATGCCTTCAATGGGTTGAGTCTGTATCATGAGTGCAGATATACAGAGGAAGAATACTGTGTAATGGGATTGCACTTAGTTTTCTTAAGTTTTGAAGTATCCCCTTTTACTCTGATGGCTTAGCAGACCATGCATTATGATAGATTTGGTGTAGGAACAGGCTGTTGTTAAGACCACAGTCCAGCTCACTGTGATGGGCACTAGGAGATGAACCCTACCTGTAGCATCTTCAAATTTTAATGACTGAAATAGCTGGAAATGAGACAACTGTGGGTGGAGGGACATAACAAATAGAAACACTCTAATGGTCTAATGGTCATCCAGACAGTCTCTAGAAGAGCAGAAACATAATCCTGCTCCCTAAAACAGTGTTTCCATGTTTTCCCCAGTGCAATTCTCCCTACCTGAGGGTGAAGCACTTTATGTGAGTCCATCACCTATGGACTTATCATAGAATCATAGAATGGTTTGGGTTGGAAGGGACCTTAAAGATCATCTAGTTTCAACCCCCCTGCCATGGGCAGGGACACCTTCCACTAGACCAGGTTGCTCCAAGCCTCATCCAGCCTGGCCTTGGACACTTCCAGGGATGGGCCATCCACAGCTTCTCTGGGCAACCTGTGACAGTACCTCCCCATCCTCTCCGGGAAGAACTTCTTCCTGATATCTAATCTAACCCTCCCCTCTTTCAATTTGTACCCGTTACCCCTTGTCCTGTCACTACAGGCCCTTGTAAAAAGTCCCCCCCCAGCTTCCTTGTAGGCCCCCTTCAAGTACTGGAAGGCTGCAATAAGGTCTCCAAAACAGTAGCCCAGGGACCTATCTCTTCATCACAGCTCACTGTGTGATGCTTAATCTTATGCCTTCATGAGGCTTATCTAGAAGCTTCCTTCATTAGATCTAGGTGATGGGCTGTAGTATGTGCTGGAAACCATCTAGGAACGTCCATACCTCTTCCACAGCTCTCCTCTTGCAAATATGTCCAAAGTGTTGTGAAGTATCTCAAAGAGCTGAAGACACTGAAGGATTTTTTTCAAGGAGTTATACCTACAGCAGCATCTTCTGGGCTGTCAATGTGAATTGCCTTTGCCTGGCTCCTGTGCTCTAAGGGAAGAGCCCGACTGACTTAGAGGGAGCACGTGCCATCTGAACAGATGGCTGTGATTGCAGCAAGCCAGAAAACACAGGCTTGTCAGTCCTGGGAGACGGTTTCTGTCTGAGAGTACTCAAGCAGCTGCCGGTTCCTTGCCCAGGGACTGATTAAAGCCTCCGTCCAACAAAATGCTGGAATACAAGCTTAACTTTTTAGCATGTTAGTGATGTTCTGGTGGAAATACACAGGCATTTGAATTCACAGCTAGTTTGGGATCTATGTATTATGATTGTGGAGGCACATACGCAGGGAGGTGGAGAATGAGTTTTGGACTCTTGGTTCAAGCAGCCTTTGGGATGGAGCCAATATAACAAACTTCTTTCTCCTTTGCATCTGGCTCAGCAGCGGTTCCGCCTGCAATCAATGCTTATGGCTCATCTGAAAGTCATGTGAGCATGTCAACAGGGTGCAGGACACAGGTCCATGAAATAATTAGTTATTCTTATGTAAGGCTCATAAACTCTTCTTCCTCTTCTTCCCCCCACAGGAAGATCTTTGGGTTTTTTCCTTCTTGGAGGCCAGACCAGGCACACCCTCGTAGCCAGAGTATGAGCAATAAGTGGGCTGCCAGCACACTGCAGCCTTGTTGTGTGCAGGATCAGTTGTTTCAGTAAAGATATTCTGGCTCTGGCAGTTGCCTCCTGCTGTTTGCTGCTTCAGGGATGCTTGCCAGGAATATAACGTCTTAGCTTACGCCTGTCTCATGGGGGATTCTGTGACTTTGTCATGTGAAACACCAAGGGATAGGAACTGGTAAGAGCAAGCTGAAGGCTGTAGGAATATTAGTTATACCTGGCCATGGCATGCACACAGCACAACCTAAGCAGATCTTCCCAGTGCAGTGGTGGGAGAGAGTAATCCAGTTGAGGAGACGACATTTCAATCTGAAAATCCTCATCCATGCAGAGGTGGTTTCTTGTTAGTTTAGGAGTGCAACAAAGTAGTGATATATAAAAAAATTCTGTTGGTACTTTCCTAGAACCTTCTATTGCATATTGGAAAAAAAAAAAACAATCTCATGAGACTATCCAGCACCTTTCTTGTAGTTTGCTTGCTTTAACACTTCATTGAACTTTGCATAAAGAAGTAGAATTAAATCTGACAAGAGTCACTTTTATCCTACCTCCCTAATGACCTTTTCATTAGAAAAGAATATCTTATATCGACACTGAATGTAAAGTGTGTCCTCAAAAGATGATAATAAAAAATCCATCTGTGTAAAAGGTACACTTTGGAATAGGGACTTTGCATCCCTCTCTGTTCAGAAAATCTTTAGAGCTCTCTAAATCCAACCTAAATGAGAAATATCAACAACTCTTTTATGCATTATGAGAGCATCTATGTTAGAAGGATTTTTAAAACTGAGATTTTTGAAAAGGGATATAAGCTGTTATGTCTGAAAGTGTGAATATTCATGACAGAGGCAAGGAGAAACTTCCCACAATAATCCTCACAGTCTTTCATTGTTATTTCTCCTTTTCAGAAGTGCATGATGCAGCCTCTTTCCATAGTAAATGTTCTGGATACCTTGGCATTGCATGAGCCAGTCCAGGATGCCTGACAAAGTGAAGTATTAATATATCACCTTTCCAATTCCCTTCCTTTTCAATATACCCTCCATCGTTTCCCAAGGACTTCAGAAGATAAATCTCTTTTCACAAAACCAATCCTGCCAATGGTGTGATGGTGCTGTAGTTATTCACACAGCAGATTACAACCCCCATCTTGTTATCAGGTTTGTTTTCACTAATATTCCCTTTTTATTTCATTCTTTGGTCTGGCTGTTTCTCCCCTCCAGTGGGACAGGGAGAGTTGCCTCCAGTTTAGTTTTTCTCTCTTTCTTTTCCTCCTTTCTTTTTTTTTTTTTTTTTTTAGTAACAACAGATAAAGAAAGAGCTCTTTTCCAGGCAGTGAGGTGGAGGCTAATTGCTGGGTTAATTGAGAAGAATGGTCCTTCTGATGTTCTCACAAAGTATCAAATAGCCTAAACATATTTCTCCCCCCACTCCCTCAGTCCACCTAAAGAGACCCATTGAATTTGCACATTACTGTACAGAAGTGATTACGGGTTTAATTGTATTTATTTTGCTTGGTGGGGAGGCCATCATAACAGTAGTTGATTGATTTTTATAAAATCACTCTCAAGGTCATATGTAGGACTTAGCTTTCCTGTGCAGCCATAACAAACAATTTGAGGGTCAGAGCCAAAGGCTCAGTTGAGCAATATTCTTGCTTTCTGCTTTCAGAGAAGAGGTCAAGTGCAATAAAAGAAGGAAGCATAACTTTTATTTTCTTTTAAAAAAGGGGGAAGACAATCTTGTAAAACAGCAGCTGTATATTTATTCTAACCCAATGAAAAGCACAGAAATAGATGAGAGTTAAGACAGTATGCAATTTTTGACATAAGTATTTTTAAGTTTGAGTAGACTTTGTTTTACACTTCGATTTCATAAAAGACTAAATGAATGTTATCTTCGGCAGCTGAACTTTTCTTTTTACACTTTCTGTTTTTCCTCAAGACCAAGTGCCTTTTGGCTTTGTTCTGGGAGGAGTTCAGAAGCTTTGCAAATAGCCATGGGACAATGGCTTTATGGTGTGACTGCGACTTTAGCTGATATATCTGTTTCCTGTGATCACACGTTGGGTCTGAGTACTGCTTCTAAGGCAAAAGCCAAGGCATCACACACAGCAAATGTCTTCTGGTGGTCTTGATCTTGCAAATCTTTGCACCACTGCCAAGTGTGCTTGGGTTGCCATTGCATCTAGGGGCAGAGAAACCCAATAACCAGGCAACATCCCCACCCTGAAGTCCAATTATTATTATCCCTTCACACTGAAATCTTCACCCATGGAGGGGAAACCTTGATTCTGTGTAGGATTTCCCGCAGGGGGGGTCAAACCTCCAGGGCAGGCTTGATACAGCTGATGTCTGCATGCCTGATCCTACTGAAACAAGTTGGGGCTCTTGCTCATACCTGTGCCCAGTGCAGAGCAGTCATCATTCTTTGAGGCAAGACCATGATTTTGCAATCAAAAGATAGAACAACTTCGGCTATTGTTTCAGTGGTACAGCATGGCAGCAATTAGAATACTCATTAAAAATTGTATGAAGAGAAATGGAAACAGAAATTACTATATTTCAGTGGGAACAGAGCATAGGAAGTCAATAAAGACCTTGGGGAAGATGTCTTTTTTATGTTAGAAATAAAATAAATCACAGTGATTTATAGTTCCATTTCTAGATTGCGGTGATAAAATTATTAACACTGCTGCTATAAGGTAAATGTACTTAATAAATATTTCTGTTCTCAGTATGGGAAGGAACAGGATGGGGAATTATATCACAAAAAGAAGATGGACCAGCAGTGTATTTATTGCTGAAGAAAGTTAATATAATGAAGATGTTAAATAATATCTTTCAGGAATACACATTCTTACATCAACAGGTCCAGTTTCATTCAGGAGCTTTAAAACTGCTGGTAGAGGCATTCTGCAGCCCACAGATAATTTCAGAGTACATGGGAAGTTACAGAGAGCTGTAGAAGTTCTGATCTTGTGTCATGATCTAGGCAGGTAAAGGAAATATATTGCCTGCTTAGTCTGATATCAACCACAGATCAAAAGAGAAAACAGCATGAAGTTAAATCTTACAGTTGATTGACTCCATAAATTACTAACTACAGGAGTTTCTGAATTACAGGATAGAAATTTTATGGAAAAAAAGGAAGCAAACTTTAGCTCATTTTCTCAGAAAATAACAAGGTTTTTTTGTTAATTCTGTAAAACATGTGTTGGATAGTGTGATGATTAACTGAGGATCACCTGCCAAGGTCTCAGGGCAGTTAGTAGACAAAATGTGCTAATTCAAGAAGTATATTGTTAGTAGGAAACTATTTTTGTGTCTACCTGGATGCCAACTGCACATCATCAATGATTTGAAAATAAACGGAGAACCACCACAGATCACATTTTGTGAATGCCATTCAAACCAAATGCAGACGTACACAGCTGAGAAGGTTGCTGGGCAGGGAGCGATTAGGAAGTAAAGTTTTGGTTACACAAGGGACTTCAGCAGATAAGGCCATGATCATGAAAAGGATCAAAAGTCAATGTGGTCCGAGGATACTCACCAGATCTCCCAGTGTAATGAAGAGGCAAAAAGAGGTAGTATAGATTTTTACTGTGAAAAGCAAGAGGCAGAATGTGAGGATAAGCTAGTTTTTCCTCTATAGGCAGTGTCAAGAACAATAAAGGAGCAGAAGGATTACGAGGTTTGGCTTTCCAATTTCAGAAGGAGCACTGGATTCAGAAAGAGAATGCAGTGCTTAATGAATTGGAGATAATTCCTTGCAGGGGGAGTCTTAAGAACCTTATCAACCAGTCTGAACAAGGGTTGAGATTTGATTTTACCTGTAAGTACTTTCATAGGAAATGCTGTTTTCTACACCTCTCTGCAGTGCAATGCAGGAGAGTACAAAGACAAACACTGTCTGAAAGCTTATTCTTGACAAGTTAAGACTGGAAATAAGGCAGAAATTGTGAACAGTAAGGGAGATTAGTTGTTGTAAAAGATGATAGTAGAAAATGGTAGAGTGATGTCCCCAAGTCACTTAATTGATTGCCTGCCTTTCTGGAGGGTATGCAGCAGTCAAACACAGATGACTTGATGTCCAGTTTTTCAGTAGCGTGATGTGCACAGACCACGAGGCGATATGATCTAATGGTCCCTTCACTCTGCAAATGAATACCATTTCAAGTATTACCCTAATTTCAACATAGCTCATTTTAAATGAAAAACATTGTTTTTCTAGAAGTTTCAGATGTATCTCAGAATAAGTCAGATGTCTTCTGTTGTTTTGCATGAAACAAGTTGAAATTCATGCTGTTTTATTACAGTGTTTTCACTGCAATTTGTAAAAAACACTATATAGGAAGTTTAACAGAAACACATTTGTATATAGAAAAGTATGTCTAGGGAAGGAGACAATTTACACATAAGGGAGTTGGTGTCTGTGGGAGCAATCCCATGGTTCCCAGTGGTTATAAGCAAGAAAACATAAGATTTATGTTTAGTCTATTAAGCATATTCTCTAAAAACATATCTGGAATCTACTGAAATCGGAAAAGAAAATATGTAATGGGTAGTCCTCATTCAAATACACGCTTAGTAATAAGCCTAAGAATTTAGAAATAAGACTAAGTTGAAAGACTTTTATAAGACTAAGAAATCAATAAAATGATGAAAGCCCCTCAATGCAAGGATAAATAATGAGATCAGGATAAGCAGGATGTGTTCAGCAAAAGCAGGAGTGGATGTAACTGGGTGGGAAAGGCCCACAAGTGCTATGCATCCTCCTTATCACTGAGAGCAGCAGGACCTGATGAACGGGTGAGCAATGATCAAGGTAGGTTTTAACCTGATTTTTATATTAAACCTTCTTCACTCCCCCCTTTTTTTTTTTTTGTCTAAATACTGAAATTAAATCAGAGGTCTAATCTCCCTTATCCTTTGGGGTAATATCTTGTGGGGAAAGAACACAAATTTTTTTGGTAGATATAGAGGTCACCATTATAAACTGCTAACACCAGTAGAAAGCTGGCCATGGTATGAGATGGCACAATTGTTAGTTACTTCACATAAAGGGAGATGTTGGGAAAAGGTGATAGACCCTTTGTAAAGAAGTTTGGTGTTGCCAGGCTTTGAGATAACCGTTACCAGCTCCTGGGAAGCATGTTTAGACCTAGGAAGACATATCTCACTTGCCGAATGATTAGATGTCTGAGCATCCACTCTCTTCAAATACATTGTAAAGACAGCAAGAGTGTCCTCCACAGGAGAGAAAGTATGACGGGAGATAAAACAATTAGCCACCCTGAGATGGTAGACTGGGATTCCCAGCTCACACAAGGCAAGAACAGAAGAGGCATTTGACAGAACTGAAGAGACTGAGTCAAAACCAAAGGATGGAAATAGCATTTCATGCACTGTGTACTTAGACCACAGAATTCATTGCTTCAAGAAGTCATTGAGACTAAATATTAGACAGATTTGAAGGATCAGATCTATATTATTGACAAAACTTATCCAGTTATAATAATAGATGGTAAAAGGAAAATGTTGGCAGGGAGATGAAACCTGATGCTTTGAGGCAAAGCTAACCTCTAATTAGGGAATAAAATCAGGCTTTCATGGGATGTGGAGTTCATCTCACATCCAGCTAACAGGGAGAAATTTCTTATACTGTATTTGGAAACATCTGGTTTTGAACAGCAGCTGGAAGAGCATGCAGGATTAAATCAACTGCTGATCTAAACAAGTTGCCAGTTCTTATGTTCCAAAGATGTTTTCCTCTCTCCCTGTCACAAGCAGTTTGTAATCTGGAAGATAACATATAAATGAAGTAGTAATATCCCTTTTTGACATTTAAAAATAGAATAGATTAAGACTGGGGTTTTCCAAACATTACTTCCTTTCACTGGAGTCAGAGAGACTTCAATGTCTGCCCAGGCTAAATGGTCTTGCTGAAGTCTAGAAAGGCAGTCTGCGTAGAATCGAAAAATGGACTGAATTAATATGGTCTATAAAGACCTGATAAATCTTTAAGGGTACAGAGCAAGGTGAATTTTTTGCAGGAAGCACTATTGTTTTACCCCCAATCTCATAATCTCATTGCAAAAGCATTTGTTGACCCATTTCTTATAGCTCCTTTGACTGTAAGATAATGACTGGTTATTAGAGATATGAATGTATTTTGCTCTTTTGTTTTCAGGTGGCAAACTCTTGTTCACTGGTCCGGGACCTGTAGAACTGCATGCTCATTACATTCTGATATCTGATGGAGGAGAGCTCAAGGTGGGATCTCCCGAGGCCCCTTTCCATCACAAAGCACACATCTATCTCTATGGAAGCCTCCATACTCCACCATTATTTCCATATGGGGTCAAGTTCCTGGCAGTGAGAAATGGGACCCTTTCCATTCATGGTGAGTACATTTTTTCTTGTTTTCAAAAGCAAACCACAAATAAATAAAAGAAAACAAAACAAATAAAAAATAGATTTGGAGGAAAAAAAACCCCACAACTTTGGTCATGAACTTGGCTTTCTAATTACAGCTAAGTATTTGTTCAAATCAGGTTTTTGAGCCAGAACTTCATATCTTTTCATTCACTATCAGACCTCTATTTCTTCATCTCAGGCTTGTATTTCCATAAAAGCTCCTATACTGGGAGCTGAGTAATTTTTAACAGCTGTCTCCCAAGAAGAAAGTTGCTATCAAGTAGTTATGAAAACCTGGCAGTCATTGAGGTTCCAGAAGATGTTTGAGTTTGTACATGCCTGTCCACAAATGAAAGTCTCCATCCCTTGGAAACTGGACCTCAGATCTCCGTTTTGAATCATGTGGGTTTGCTCTGCTACTAGAATGGAGTATCCTTCTCCTCTCATCTCTCTCCATAACAACTTTCCTCACCAGGGCGGTATTGCTCTTAGGGTTTCCAAGAGAGGGTAGTCTGCAAGGTAGGTCCCATCATGAGGCCAGTGCCAAGAATGCTGCAGTCATTCAGGCTGTACCAGCTGGAGTGGGGATGATAATTCTCCAAGCAGCAGCACAATGCTACTGGTAGTGTGTTTTCCCCTCATTCTCCATCTCTCTGTGCTGTGCTGGCATCCCAGCATGATTGGTCTGTCTCTAGCATTAGAAGCATAGCTGGCATCTCTCTGTTTTCTTGGTGGACCACACAGCCTCATCTGCACAGCACAGGTTGCTGTCATAAATGACAAGTCCAGGACAATGCTAAAAAACTGTGGAAATGCCAAGAATTTCAGTCCTAGATGTCTGGTTCTCTGCTCTACCCACTGGACTTCTCTCTCAAAGGAAGCCCTGCCAGAGTCAGAGCTCTGGGTTCCTACCAAGTGGAAGAGACAAGGGACCTAAAGATGGAAAATGGCTATAGGTACGCAGATGTTGTGGGCAAGAAGAATTTAGATACAGACCTTTTCTTGGAGGGTTGTGAAATACAGGTATAAAATGACCACTTCTTGGTGTAGTAGATTGGATATGGAATTCAGGTCCAAACTCAGCATGAATCAGAGTAGTAGTGCAATGCACACATGGCAATCTTTTAACTAATGGGATGTTTTAAAATGCCGTATACGTCATAGAGGAGGAACAAAACCCCAAAACTTCAATGTGTATGAATGCCTCATCTCCCTCCCTTATGTTCATATGTGTCAACCTTCATACTGGAGGCATTCATATCCTCTAACAGGGCTGGAACTTACACCATCCTGGCCTACAGGCAGAAAAGCTGCTATCTGAGCATCGCCCACACGTATGTCTCACAGTCCAAAATGATGTCAGACACCGAGGGGTACAATGGAAGCATAGACAGGGAGTGAGCTGCACCACTGTGAAGTAATCCTGTCAGTTCCTGGCCAAGCAAGGCCAGGAGAGGTCGGCTGTGGGAGGGGAGTGGGTGAGCAGATGCTTTTCTGATTCAGGAGAGAACAGCAGAGGCTGGGAAAGGTGTTCCTGGCAAAGGGGGTGGGATGCACTACTCCTGAAAGCCATGTCAGATGCTCTTGACCACTTTGTTGAGACACAGCGAGGCTAAATTATTTAGTGCTTGCAAACGGCTCTAATAATTTCAGTAACATGGCTTTGTAGAAGGGCAGAACATTTCTATCCCATTTCCTAGAGGAGCTCTGTGAAGAACTGCTGTTAGATCATCTGGGCTGAATTGACTGTCCGTTACTGGCCATTGAGTTTCACACAGCTATCCCAGCCTTGAGTTCAGTAGCTCTCATTAGATTAAAGCATGCCTTCCAGAAAGGCTTGGTCTTTGAGGACGTCAAGGGAAACGAAAGCCAGCGTTTTCTGTACAAGCTTGTTCCAGGGGATTAATTTGGTTAATCATCCATGGGGTTTTTTTTCTTTTTTTCAACAAAAGTATTGAAATGTCTGATTTGAATTTGCTTGTTAACAGCTTTTGCTGTTTCACTTTCTGTATCTTCTGCTACTTTAAAGCGTCCTTCCATTCTCAGTTTGACCCTTGTAAAGTCAGGATTTTATCCTTAACTTCTCAGAGCTTTGTAACAAGAGCCTTGTCTTCTTCCTGCTGTTATGTTTTCTAGCAATGTAGGAAAAGCCAGTAGCATCTCTTTGCAGCTGTGCCTCCTGTGCTGATTCTTGTTTCCCTTCTGAACCTGTGTCATCACTACTTTGTTGACTCCATCTTCACTGGCAACCCATGAAAATACAAACAGGGCAGAAGTTCTTACAGTGTTACCCTGGCAATATGACGGAGGGAAGTAAACCCAGGTGTCTATGTCAGTACCCTCAAGGCATTTCTCACTGATACATTTTATTCAGTGCCATAATTCCTAGTGATTCTTTATCCCTGAGGAAACCAAGAAGGTGAGGTCTGCAAACCAAGCATTACCTAGGTGGAGATACGTGGAGCCAAAGTTGGCTTGGCCCATTAGTAGAAACATCTCTCAGTTCCAATTTCTTATCAATTCTGATTCAAAAATTCTTATCAATTTCTTATTCAAGGATTTCAGACTGCTATGAATTCACTTTTAAGCTCTACACTACATGCAGTCCCAGTGCATGGCTGCAATTAAAATTCGTTCAAACCATGTAATCAGCAATTTAGTGTTGAAGTGGTAGAAGCCCGCTAGAAAACAAGACCAAAAACGAGCGTGTTCTTCTGCTGGGTTCATATTGATTACATGAAACAGAAATATGCTGTTCTGTCTCCAATTTAGCACCAGTCTGGCCTGTGGTATAGAACAAATTATTGAGCATGACAGCCTCTTTCATATACGTATGAAAGAGGCTGCCATGCTCAGCGATATACATTTGTGAGATACACATGTATGCGTGCATATATGTGTTATCTCAGATCAAAATCATTAAATAAGCAGGCTTCCAAATTCTTAGCTGTCTTGGTGAAGACAGGACTGAGCGCATTTTAATTTCTTTTCTCTTTATGACTGGGAAGTTGAGGGATGCTCTGCAGCCATGGTTGAGTTCAGATTGTTTAGTAAGCGCTGTCAGCTCCTCACTTTGATATGTTAATATGACTAAGGGTTTCCCACAATTCCCTCGTGAGTAGCAGTCCTTTGCTCCGGTGGTTGTAGCAGACTGGGAAATTTCACTGTTGCCCTTGGCTTTAGCCAACTCCCCTGCCAGTCAGAGCGTGCCACCCATAAACTGCCTGTCAATCACACGTCAGTTTTAAAGGGGTTTTCAGTCAGCTAGGGCAACTCTAGTTTTTGACAATGTAATTATGGCCCTTGCATCCGCAGTAGGGGCCTGAGCAGGGCTGAGAGAATTTTATTGATTGTTCAGACGGGAAATTTATCACTGTCTCCAGCTCCATTCGCACTTTATTCCCTGAGAAACTCTCCTGACAAGCTTTGGGAGAGAAGTTTAGCACGGTGGCCTTGGCTGTTCTTGTGCCTTTGTCCTTTCCAGGGAAACTGGACTGGAGACACCAGCAGATGTTGAACAGAGGGCAGGGACTGGGTGCAGAGGCAGCTTAAGCAGAGTTGCTGCATCAGTAGCAGAGGACACCTACAGCCTAATCTGTGGTCCCAACACTCTCACTACCATGGATGGAATAATTTTAAAGGCCTTTTCTATTCTATTTCATTTTTCCATGCAGCCCTGTGTAGATGAGGTTATTGTTCCATCAGCGAGTCCAGAGGAGGCCACGAAGATGCTCAGAGGGCTGGAGCCTCACTGCTATGATGAAAGGCTGAGAGAGTTGGGGGTGTTCAGCCTGGAGAAGAGAAGGCTCCGGGGAGACCTTATTGCAGCCTTCCAGTGCCTGAAGGGGCTACAAGGAAGCTGGGGGGGTCTTTTTACAAGGGCCTGTAGTGACAGGACAAGGGGTAATGGGTTTAAATTGAAAGTGGGGAGGTGTAGATTGGATGTCAGGAAGAAATTCTTCCTGCAGAGGGTGGTGAGGCACTGGCACAGGTTGCCCAGAGAAGCTGTGGATGCCCCATCCCTGGAAGTGTCCAAGGCCAGGCTGGACAAGGCTTGGAGCAACCTGGTCTAGTGGAAGGTGTCCCTGCCCATGGCAGGAGGGTTGGAACTAGATGATCTTTAAGGTCCCTTCCAACCCAAACCATTCTATGATTCTATGTCCCCTCGCAGGAGATTGTGTCTCTTCCTAAACAAAGTCCAGCAGTTTTGCTGTGTATTTAGCTGAAAGTTTGTAAGTAGCAACACTGTGATGACACAGGGCATGAACATGAGCCCTTTCCATGCATTTTGACTAATAACATATACCTCTCCAACTAATTGGAAGATGCTACATTTCATATTTAATACCATGGTACATTCAATTTGACCAGACCGTGAAAGCTTTGTGGTAAAGAAAAAACAATATTCTATGAGTTTTTGTTTAATACCGTACCTACTAATAATCAACATAATTTAAACAGAATTGTCAGTGGTCATTTCAGTCCTCCACAGTCATGAGTAGTCCTGCTGCAAAGAAGATGCCTGCACTTGCAGTGGATGTTGACAGTGGAAGATGATAGTATAGAGGCAATTCCCCACTTCTTCTGTCCCAGTCTTCTCTGAATCCAAACCAATATTATACAGTTTCAGCACTAGCTCAGGAAAAGAAGGTGTTTTTCTTTTTTTTTTTTTAATCAGTTGAACTAATTATTAATTTTAATCACTTTTAATCAATAATAAAACACAACGTATTTGTGTGCGCTGCACTGTGCTCTACAGAGCCTGTGCATTCTCAAGAGATCAAACATTTAATCAAATGCTTCTCGCTTTTTCTCCATTAAGCAGTGTTATGTATCTGTGCTGAGTTTGAGATTAAGAGATCATAGACAACATGAGAGAATTTGTTCTGCTTTACTCACATATTAAAAAGAAAATCTTCCCAGAGGAAAAAAAATAGAAGGAGAAAAAAAAAAATCTGTAGCAGGGGGATTCAAGACAGGGTGCAGAGATCTGCTAGAGAGAAGATGTGCTTTTTTACCGTACTGAAATGTTTGTCCATTCAATACATGTTATTTCCTGCTAACTGAAACCATCCATCTGCACACCTCTGTTACACCCTAAGTTCAGATCCTTCTTCCCTTTCTGGGGTCGCTTCCATAGGTGGGTTTTCTTTAGATGCTAGTTATTCTGAGTGGTGGTTGCAGGAGGCTTTTTGCCTTCTGTGACAGCATTTTTCCTTTCAAGACCTTGACTTTAACTTGATGCATTAAAGCAGATGGCTCTTGAACAGAAGGCTGAGCTGCCTTGAATCCCCTTGCGTTCACTGGGGGTAAAGCGCTACACTTAGGCACTTGCCATGGAGTAACTAATGTACAATGACTTGCTCCTTCACTTCCTTATTCACAAATATAAGATGACCATTAGATTTTAAAGACTTAGCAGATGGGGGGAAAAAACAGATTCAGGGGAAACTGCTGTGTCCTTCATAGCTCACCTTTCTTTCTAAAAGAAATGTATTGATCAGCTTTGATTTAAACTTAAATCACTTGCTCCATGTTGTGGTGTTGAAATTAGTGAGAAAAACATGTGATATAAAGGGGGTTGAGAGGTGATTGCTTATATATCTCTATAGTACAATATATATAGGCTTTAGCTAATATATTAGCTTGTGTTTCTTGATGGGGGGAGGTCTGTGGGTTAAGAAAGATGTGGAGGCTTTCTGTGGGATGAAATAGTTGTCTCTTTTAAATCTTTGAATATAACATTGAAATACCCCTTCCAATTCTGGCCCTAACTAAAACTGGGAGATTGGCTGGAGGAAAAGAAGCCACCACCACCAAAATCAGGGTGAATTTACAAAGCTAGTCAAGCTGAGAAGCCTGGACCCTCATCTGAGATAGGCCCTCTGTTTGGGCTTATCTTTGCTTTTACCGCACGTCTAATTCTCTTTCACCACATACTAAGGATGTGAGGAACTGATCTTGGTATCCATTGGGCCATGTTGCTCTCCGTACCTGCTCCTGTGGGCAGACATTCGCTTTCTCTCCGGCAACAGAGCGGGAGATCAACTGGCAGTAATGGGAAATGGTAACAGCTGTCCGCAGCTCGCAACGGGATTGCAGGGTAGCTGGCTGCTGCCTTTGGAGCTGTTTGTTCCTGGTGTCCATTTAAAAACGTTTTTCTGCCTGGCACTTTTGGTTGTGAGCTGTTTGCAAGCGTGGAGCCTGGGTTTTGTGCCAGGTTCACTTGTTTATTCAAAGGCATTGAAGGAGCTGGGAATATCTTTCCCTTTCCTTTCTAGATTAATGTAACTTGACAAAGGGACTGGATAACCTCCGACTAAAGGAAATATTTGGGTATGTTGGCATATATGCGACAGCACAGAGGGAAGGTACTTTTTTTGCAGTGTAATGAATCAGGGAAGAACAATAATGGGAGTTTCCATAGACCTGTTGGATCACACAGCCCTCCCCATCCTCACCCCTTGCTTTCTTGAGGGTACTGTTCAAAAATGTATAGGGGGAAATGCTTTAAGGTGAAAACTGTAGTTTCATCAAAGGGAAACATTCAGCAGGAAGATATTTCCTACTGGAGAAAATCAAAATGATTCACTTGGTCCTCTCGATGATGTCAGATTTTTTTTCTCCACTGGGAGAAGGAAAAGTTGCTTAATTCTATCACTGTGCTTTCATCTGGACTTTAATCATGCTATCTTTAATATTATATTTGTTTCATGACAGCATTACTACACTGGTAAAATGCAACATTTTTACAGAATGAAATTAAAAATCCCTAACCCCCCAAAATAACATTAGTACCAAGGAAAAAAAAAAATGTGTAATGATTCCCAAAATATTTTTTTTTTAATTTTTATTCTGTGGAAGATGTTGAAGGTTTGGTTTCATTTGAACTTGAAGTGAAATCACATCTGGCTAGCTGTAGACTTGTATTTCATCCTCCAGAACCCACTTATAACAGGGAAATATCATCCCTGTTTTACATGAGAGAAGGAAGAAGCCAGAAGGAAGAAGTCCTCATATTGCAGTGGCAACCTCAGCCCAAAGCAATACCCCAGTCCTCTGCCCTGGTGCTATGCAAAATTAGAGCCTTTCCACAAAGGATGTGAGGCACTGGGACAGGTCTTGAGCTTTAAGGTCCCTTCTAACCCAAACCATTCTGTGATTCTATGACCTCTGCCCAGAGACAAGAACATGATAGTGCCCCAAGGAAGATGGCACATGATTGCTTTGTGCAGAGGGACTTACCAAGGGACACCTGAAGAGACCAAGTAGATCCAAATTTCCTCTCTCAGTCTGTCCATTGCTTGCACACAGCTTATGTCTGATGCTGGGTTTGGTCCCATACAATGGGGACATCAAATGAGTTATGGGTTGAGTCCACACTCAAATCCTGAGTAAAATACTCAGGGTGATCCTGAGAGCCCAGCACTGAGGCTGCTGCAGGTTGCCTCTGCAACAGTCAAAAAGCTGATAAACTCCTGGATGTCCCAAGGGTTAATGAGCAGTTATTAGAAAGGACCTCCTGTTTTACCTCGGGGCATGAATGTAAAGCTTTCTGCACTGGCTGTGTTGGAAAGTGGCAGAAAATCTGTCTGCATCTCCCCAGGAGCTGCCCACACACAGCAGTTTGTGCTGCAGGACTGTATGGGGGCGGAAAGACAACCCCCGCTTTCAGAGCAGAGACATCCCTGTCTTTCGAACGTGTGTAGCAGGAAAAAAACAGACTCCTCGCATTGCAAAACAAGCTAGAAACATTGTGCAAATGCTTAGGGAATACACCTAGGATTGGAATTAACAGAGAGCCAAAGTAAGTTGGGAATCTTCAAGTCCAGAGGATTGAGGGCTCACGGTTCAGATGGATGTTTTTAATCACATATGCAAACGTAGAAAAGCAGCTCTCATTCTTCCTTTTCTGATATATGGCCAGTGACTGGACTAATCACTGCAAGACCTGAGGTAGCTGAGGTAGTTTTTAAAAAGTCTTCATCAAATCCAAGTTCGGGAAAGAATTTTTCCAGGTCCTTAATTAAGGATCTTGGGCTTTAAGGTCCATTTGAGCTTAGAGAGCACTGTGCTGTCCTGACTAAGGAGGCGTTCTGGAAAAGGCTTTCTATCCTTTTTCACTGAAAGAATTGTATAATTTTTTTTTTGATGTTCATTTTATTAACTGAAACAGCAGCAGCAAAATATTTCTGTCCTGGATCTAAAAATATATTTTAAAAAAACAGTAACTTTTCTGAAGCACCAATTTCCAATGGATGTATTGCCATTTATCACTTTGACATTTGGAAATTTTAGGAATAGCCAAGCTGAGTAGGCAGTGCAATTTGGATAGGGAAAAGGGAATAATAATACATTATGACCATGGAGAGGAAGCTGGATTACTTAGGCAGCCTGATACCTGAAATGCTGCAGTAAACTGTTTTGTGTTTTATTACAGGAGACTTTTACACCTGTGGTGTGTTTTGGCATTTTGGTTGGTGGTTTTTTTTCTGTTTGGTTTTTTTTTGTTTGTTTGTTTGGTTTTTTTTAAATCATAGCTATAATCCATTGAATTACATCTTTACCTCTCTCTATAGCAAAATTATTTTCTTTTTTGGGGGATGTAAACTGCTTGTTTCTTTTCACTTTGTTCATAGGAATTGAAAGATCTTACTCTCATTTACACTAAATATTTACAATGTAGCTGCAACAGATTGACAGATTATCTGCAGTACAACTTGTATAGTCACGCTAAGTAGACTGTGTGCCTGAGCCCTGCAGTTCTTGTAAATTCCTTTTGTGGCATAAAGGGATCTCATTACTTCAACTTTAAAGCTCCAATAAACTGTCAAAAGGTGTAAAAGAGCTTTACAGTTTGTCAACACTACAAACAAACTGTGTGTTAGTAACCTGAGTTAATTAATTTGTGATAAATAGGAATGAAGGTGAGATGCAGCAGGATCCTGGCACTCTGTAGTCACAGGAGAAGCATTTAGTCTGCTGTCCCACATCAAAAAAGGAATGTTTAAAACCTTTTAAACAAATTCTGGGAGAAAGATCACCAGTCCCCACCAGGCTTAAGGCTGGAACCTGTCCTAAAATCCATTCAAGGAGTCTAGTTTCTACCAACACTCCTGTGCCCAATCCAGACTCTCCAGCTTGTGACTAATCCTGGATGTGCCTCACACTGGTTGCTTTCAGGCTTAGTTAGGAGGATCCCTGGGCATCTAAGGTTAGGTGATAACATGTACTCCAAAACATATGGTTTTCAAGGCAGGGACTTCTGTGTTCCATCTAATCAACATGTCATCTAATCACCAAAATTCTTAGATCTGGAGCATTGCACAGGTTTAAGGTGGAATTCATCTAACTAAATAGGAATTTTTGCAAGGCCAGAGTTCCTTTCAGAGCAAACTGGCGACTAAGGAAATCATTAGGCAGTGAGGTCTGTGCCTTCTGGTTGCCACTGGAGTAAGAACACGAACATGTTGTCTGTGGATGCAGATTGCAAGAGGATGAATCAGACACAGAAGAGTGACTGTGCTGAATATACTCCAGGGAAGGACTGTTGTATCTTGAAGCAGCATGTTCTGGAAACAAACAAACAACGTTGAAAGATTATGACCAGTAACTCTGAAAATGCTGGAAAAAAACCGCAGCACCACAGGATAGCCCTATGAAAGAAGATGAGCTTTGCCCGAAATACAGCTTGGCTGAAAGAAAGAAAAGGTATCACTGGTTTTGGCTGATGTTGAAGAGAAGCCAGGATTCCAAAGGAACGTTCTTCAGAAGGAAAACAGACAGAAAAAAATACAGATTGAGGGAATATTTAGAAGGAGGCAGACCATGAAGTGGGACCTATGCAGCAGGACAGACCTGTCTTCTGACAGGAAGACCTGGAATCATAAAAAGAGACACGGAGACTGAATCTGTGGATAGAAGAATTGAGAACTTGGGCAAATAGGATGAAAAACTCACAGTGCCTGAGGTTGCCTGCTCAAGCCACAAGCCTTCACAGTTAAACTGGAGAACTGGTGGATCAGTCAGCTTTCCCTCATCATGCCCCACACATTCCTGAAGCTATGGGAGGAAGAGAGGTACTAGTGTGGGAGATGTGGCATCAGACCGAGACACAGAAAGGTTGGAAGGAATGTCAGGAGAAAGGGCAAGGCTGTGAGATTTATGTATTGCCTGGAATCATCCTCTGGGAGACACTGGGACAAGTGAAAGCAGAAGATGATGAAGAGAAAAAGCAGTAGTGTTCAGTAAAAGAGAAATGTTCACACAGTGGCTGTAGCAGACTGAAAAAGGCTTAATCAGACACTCTCAGTTCAAAGGAGAGTTGTGTGGAAATTTATCCCCTGGAGGATGGGAGATAAGTAATATAAAGTAGCTGCAGTATTAACATCTCATGATGTCCTGGCAGAGAGTTTGGAGTGACTTAGGGAGCTCTGACCTCCGATTCTGGTTTTGATGTGATTCTCAGAACAGGGCAAATTAGTTGGTTTTCAGTTTATCTCTTTGAACTGACTCAGTTTCCCCTTTTTGTACAATAGTACAAGACATTCATGTAGGTGCAATTGAGCCACCTGCCTCTGACGCTGATATCTAAAGAGTGGGTAGTAACTGAAAATGATAACAGGAGTCTTCAGTATTGTTTTTTAGATGTGTTAGATTATTCCAAGAAGAAATCATAGAATCATGGAA